>NW_027646035.1:0-294130 GCF_951394435.1 Stenella coeruleoalba | reverse complement strand
CCACGAAACCAGCTCTACAACAAATGCTAAAGGAACTTCTCTAAGTGGGAAACACAAGAGAAGAAAAGGACCCACCAAGACAAACCCATAACAATTAAGAAAATAATAATAGGAACATACATATCGATAATTACCTTAAACGTGAATGGATTAAATGCTCCAACCAAATGACACAGGCTCACTGAATGGACACAAAAACAAGACCCATATATATGCTGTCTACAAGAGACCCATTTCAGACCTAGGGACACATACAGACTGAAAGTGAGGGGATGGAAAAATATATTCCATGCAAATGAAAATCAAAAGAAAGCTGGAGTAGCAATACTCATATCAGATAAAATAGATTTTAAAATAAAGAATGTTACAAGAGACAAGGAAGGACACTACATAATGATCAAGGGATCAATCCAAGAAGATATAACAATTATAAATATATATGTACCCAACATAGGAACACCTCAATATATAAGGCAACTGCTAACAGCTATAAAAGAGGAAATCAACAGTAACACAATAATAGCAGGGGACATTAACACCTCACTTACACCAATGGAGATCATCCAGACAGAAAATTAATAAGGAAACACAAGCTTTAAATGACACAATAGACCAGATAGATTTAATGGATATTTATAGGACATTCCATCCAAAAACAGCAGATTACACGTTCTTCTCAATGGCACATGGAACATTCTCTGGGATAGATCACATCTTGGGTCACAAATAAAGCCTCAGTAAATATAAGAAAAATGAAATCACATCAAGCAGCTGTTCCGACCACAATGCTATGAGATTAGAAATCAATTACAGGGAAAATAACGTAAAAAACACAAACACATGGAGGCTAAACAATACGTTTCTAAATAACCAAGAGATCACTGAAGAAATAAAAGAGGAAATCAAAAACTACCTAGAGACAAATGACAACAAGACCACGATGATCCAAAACCTATGGGATGCAGCAAAAACTGTTCTAAGAGGGAAGTTTATAGCAATAAAAGCCTACCTCAAGAAACCAGATAAATCTCAAATAAACAATCTAACCGTACACCTAAAGGAACTAGAGAAAGAAGAATAAAACCCAAAGTTAATAGAAGGAAAGAAATCATAAAGATCAGAGCAGAAATAAATGAAATAAAAACAATAGCAAAGATCAATAAAACTAAAAGCTGGTTCTTTGAGAAGATAAACAAAAATGATAAACCTTTAGCCAGACTCAAGTAAAAGAGGGAGAGGACTCAAATCAATAAAATTGGAAATGAAAAAGGAGAAGTTGTAACAGACACCAGAGAAATACAAAGCATCCTAAGAGACCTCTACAAGCAACTCCATGCCAATAAAATGGACAACCTGGAAGAAATGGACAAAATCTTAGAAAGGTATAACCTTCCAAGACTGAACCAGGAAGAAATAGAAAATATGAACAGACCAATCACAAGTAACGAAATTGAAACTGTGATTAAAAATCTTCCAACAAACAAAAGTCCAGAACCAGATGGCATCAGACGTGAATTCTATCAAACATTTAGACAAGAGCTAACACCCAATCTTCTCAAACTCTTCAGAAATTTTCAGGGGAAGGAGCACTCCCAAACTCATTATATGAGGCCACCATCACCCTGATACCAAAACCAGACAAAGATACTACAGAAAAAGAAAATTAGAGACCAATATCACTGATTAGTATAGATGTAAAAATCCTCAACAAAATACTAGGAAACAGAATTGAACAACACATTAAAAGGATCATCCACCATGATCAGGTGGGGTTTATCCCAGGGATGCAAGAATTCTTCAATATACACAAATCAATCAATGTGATACACCATATTAACAAATTGTAGAATAAAAATATGATCATCCCAATAGATGCAGGAAAAGCTTTCGACAAAATTCAACACCCATTTATGATTAAAAGTCTCCAAAAAGTGGGCATAGAGGGAATCTACCTCAACGTAATAAAGGCAGTATATGACAAACCCACAGCAAACGTCATTCTCAATAGTGAAAAACTAAAACATTTCCTCTAAGATCAGGAACAAGACAAGGATGTCCATTCTCATCACTATTACTCAAGATAGTTTTGGAAATCCTAGACACAGCAATCAGAGAAGAAAAAGAAATAAAAGGAATACAAATTGGAAAAGAAGAAGTAAAATTGTCACTGTTTGCAAATGACACGATACTACAAATAGTGAATCCTAAAGATGCCACCAGAAAACTACTAGAGCTAATCAATGAATTTGGTAAAGTTGCAGGATACAAAATTAATGCACAGAAATCTCTTGCATTCCTCTACACTAACAATGAAAGATCAGAAAGAGAAATTAAGGAAACAATCCCATTCGCCATTGCAACAAAAAGAATAAAATACGTAGGAATGAACCTACCTAAGGAGGTAAAAGACCTGTACTCAGAACACTATAAGACACTGCTAAAAGAAATCAAAGATGATATAAACAGAGAGAGGTATAAACCATGTCCTTGGATTAGAAGAATCAATATTGTGAAAATGACTATACTACCCAAAGCAAGCTACAGATTCAATGCAATCCCTATCAAATTACCAGTGGCTTTTTCTACAGAACTAGAACAAAAAAATCTTAAAATTTGTTTGGAGACACAAAAGACCCCGAATAGCCAAAGCAGTCTTGAGGGAAATTAAAAGAGCTGGAGGAATCAGACTTCCTGACTTCAGACTATATTACAAAGCTACAGTAATCAAGACTATATGGTACTGGCACAAAAACAGAAATATAGATCAATTGAACAAGATAGAAAGCCCAGAGATAAACCTACATACCTATGGCTAACTCATCTATGACAAAGGAGGCAAAGATATACAATGGAGAAAAGACAGCCTCTTCAGTAAGTGGTGCTGGGAAAACTGGACAACTACACGTAAAAGAATGAAATTAGAACACTCCATAACACCATACACAAAAATAAACTCAAAATGGATTAGAGATCTAAATGTTAGACCAGACACTATAAAACTCTTAGAGGAAAACATAGGCAGAACACTCTATGACATAAATCACAACAACATCCTTTTTGACCCACCTCCTAGAGAAGTGGAAATAAAAACAAAAGTAAACAAATGGGACCTAATGAAACTTCAAAGCTTTTGCACAGCAGAGGAAAACATAAACAAGACGAAAAGACAACCCTCAGAATGGGAGAAACTGTTTTCAAATGAAGCAAATGACAAAGGATTAATCTCCAAAATTTACAAGCAGCTCGTGTAGCTCAATATCACAAACACAAACCCAATCCAAAAATGGGCAGAAGACCTAAATAGACATTTCTCCAAAGAAGATATACAGATTGCCAACAAACACATGAAAGGATGCTGAACATCACTAATCATTAGAAAAATGCAAATCAAAACTACATTGAGGTATCACCTCCCAGCAGTCAGAATGGCAATCATCAAAAAATCTACAAACAATAAATGCTGGAGAGGCATTTACTGGAGAAAAGGGAACGCTCTTGCACTTGTTGCTTGGTATAGCCACTAGGGAAAACAGTATAGAGGTTCCTTAAAAAACTAAAAATAGAAGTACCATACGACCCAGCAATCCAACTACTGGGCATTTGCCCTGAGAAAACCATAATTCAAAAAGAGTTATATACAACAATGTTCATTGCAGCTCTACTTACAATAGCCAGGACATGGAAGCAACCTAAGTGTCCATCGATAGATGAATGGATAAAGAAGATCTGGCACATATATACAATGGAATATTACTCAGCCATAAAAAGAAACAAAATTGAGTTATTTGTAGTGAGGTGGATAGACTTAGAGTTTGTCCTACACAGTGAAGTAAGTCAGAAAGAGAAAAATAAATACCGTATGCTAACAGAGATATATGGAATCTAAAGAAAACAAAGTTTAAGAAGAACCTAGGGGCAGGACAGGATTAAGGACACAGACGTAGATAAAGGACTTGAGGACACGAGGAGGGGGAAGGGTAAGCTGGGACGAAGTGAGAGAGTGCCATGGACATATATACATTACCAAATGTAACATCGATAGCTACTGGGAAGCAGCCACATAGCACAGGGAGATCAGCTCGGTGCTTTGTGACCACCTAAAGGGGTGGGATATGGAGGGTGGGAGGGAGATGCAAGAGGGAGGGGATATGGTGATATATGTATATGTATAATTGATTCCCTTTGTTATACAGCAGAAACTAACACTCCATTGTAAAGCAATTATACTCCAATAAAGGTGTAAAAGGAAAAAAAAAAAAAGAAAGAAAGCCCAGAGATAAACCTACACACCTATGGTCAACTAATCTATGACAGAGTAGGCAAGACTATACAATGGAGAAAAGACAGTGTCTTCAATCAGTGGTGCTGGGAAAAATGGACAGTTACATGTAAAAGAATTAAATTAGAACACCCCCTAACACCATACAGAAAAATAAATTCAAAATGGATTAGAGACCTTAATGTAAGACCAGACAGTATAAAACTCTTAGAGGAAAACATAGGAAGAATACTCTAACATAAATCACAGCAAGATCTTTTTTGATCCACCTCCTAGAGTAATGCCATAAAAAAGAAAACTAAACAAATGAGACCTAATGAAACGTAAAAGCTTTTGCAAAGCAATGGAAACTACAAACAAGAGGAAAAGACAACCCTCAGAATGGGAGAAAATATTTGCAAACGAATCAATGGACAAAGGATTAATCTCCAATATATATAAGCAGCTCATGCAGCTCAATATTAAAAAAAACAAACAACCCAATACAAAAATGGGCAGAAGTTCTAAATAGACATTTCTTCCAAGAAGACATAGAGATGGCCAAGATGCACAGAAAAAGCTGCTCAACATCATTAATTATTAGAGAAATGCAAATCAAAACTACAATGAGGTATCACCTCACACCTGTTAGAATGGGCATCATCAGAAAATCTACAAACAACAAATGCTGGAGAGGGTGTGGAGAAAAGGAACCCTCTTCCACTATTGGTGGAAATGTAAATTGATAGTCACTATGGAGAACAGTATGGAGGTTCCTTAAAAAACTAAAAATAGAATTACCATATGATCCAGCAATCCCACTACTGGGCATATACCCAGAGAAAACCATAAATTAAAAAGACACATTCACCACAATGTTCATTGCAGCACTATTTACAATAGCCAGGTCATGGAAGCAACCTAAATGCCCACAGACAGACGAATGGATAAAGATGTGGTGCATATATAAAATGGAATATTACTCAGCCATAAAAAGGAATGAAATTGGGTCATTTGTAGAGACGTCAATGGATCTAGAGACTGGCATACAGAGTGAAGTAAGTCAGAAAGAGAAAAACAAATATTATATATTAATGCATATATGTGGAACCTAGAAAAATGGTACAGATGAACCGGTTTGCAGGGCAGAAATAGAGACACAGATGTAGAGAACAAATGTATGGTCACCAAGAGGGAAAAGCCGTGGTGGGGGGGTGGCGGTGGGAGGAGTTGGGAGATTGAGATTGACATGTATACATTTATATGTATAAAATAGATAACCAGTAAGAACCTGCTGTATAGAAAATAAATAAAATTAAGTTAAAAATTAAAAAATAAATAAGACTTTTTAAAAAACGGAAAAAAGTTATTCCCTTCACATACATGTATTTATATGAATGAATTATTTCCATGCTTATATCTATAAGTACAAAAGAGAAATAAATTCTACCTTGAACCAAAAAAGAACAAAAACACAGAACCCACCAGTTATACAGAGGAAAACCCTATCAGGGCACTTGCTCCACTGGTAAACAATTCTAAAGTTGGTCAGAGGTGGGAATCGTCTGCATGCAGCCAGCAGCCCCCCACCCTGCAAGGAGCGTCCTCATTGCAAAGCTGGGGGACCGTGCCGAGGCGTCTGTGAGTAAACGTGAGCTGAGCCCCAGGCCAGCTGCTGCTAAACTGTTCCCATCCTTCTCAGGTAAAACATCTGAATATGTACAAGGACTTGAAAGCCTAGAGGAAGGGCCGTGGAGCCACACCAGCGACAGCACGCCATCCGACTTGGTGCCTGCAGGCCAGCCAGGATTGTCCTGGCCCCGGGCGCTCTTCTGGAAGCTTTCCATTTCCCTACCTGAGATACCGCTCCTGTCCAGGCCCCCACTGCTTTTTTCCTTCCTCACCTCTTCCCAGGGAGAAACTCCAGCGTAAGGTATGGGTGACACATCCTCTTCTTTAGCAGGTGGCAGCCCAGCAACTCCTTCAGAAAGTCCAGCAGAGCCCACTCACACCGGGCCACCCACAAAGCCATGGCCCCTCACTCCCACCCACCAGCCCAGCCCCGAGACTGCTGACGGGGCAGAGAATATGGCGTCAGGCAGAGCTGCAGGGGCTCTTGCTGCCTGGAGCGGTGTTTATATTGACTTCAACCCAGGCACACCTGGGGAGGGCTGGCCCGCACGTCAGGCTGCCCAGGTCAACCAATCATCACCCCTCAGGGGCTCACAGGTGCAGAAAATGGAACTTGCTGAACCGGCCAGGTCCAAGGAACAGGTGTGGGCTCTTGAGAGTCAGGCTAGACAAGGGGCTGCAGCTCTGGCTTGTTTTCTAATCATTTTATCTGGCCCATGAGTGGGAGACAACTTCAAGAAAACCCTCTCCTAATGAGAGGAACCCAGGAGTCAGGGAGAGGAGGGGTGGTGGGTGGAGACAGAGGCCTGGTGCCCCAGCTGCAGTGGAAGTCTCTGGAAGACCAGGTGGAGGGAAGCCCCACAGAGTGACGCCCAGTGTCACAGACCTGTCGGAGCTGCTGATTATTAGCTCAGGTCCTGTTCTTAGGTGCTCTGTGTCAGCTCTGAGTGACAGGTGAGCTGGGGGTGCTCTGCACTGAGGGCTATGTGCCAGTTCCTGTGTGCCAAGCCCTGCCAGGGTACCTGCCCAGCGGAGCTCTGTATCCTGAGAGGGGCCTGACCACGAGAGTCCCATGGGCTGCTGGGTAGCTGCACAGGTGAGCTCCATATCCTCGGAGGGGCCTGACCACGAGAGCCCCGTGGGCTGCTGGGGACCTGGGAAAGGATGTCAGGACAGTCAGTGAAGCCACTGAGGATATACATCCAGTAGTTCCTAATTCCTACACCCTGCTGGTCATTCTACCATCCACCAGGACATGGTATTCTGTATTAGACTTCAATTATGCCTCATTCTGTATTCCATTAGTTCCAGAGTCACAAGAAATTTTGACTTCTGAGTGGCAGGACTCAACATACAACAAAAACAATACTGCTGCGCCGTCCTGCCCCAAGGGTTCAAAAATTCCCACACCATCTTTGGGGAAACGTTAGCTAAACACCTAAAAGTTCTACCTCTGGAAAAGGGAACCCTCCTTCAATATGCAGATGACATTCTGATCGCCAGCCCTACTAAGGAGGCCTCTGAACTACCTAGCCAATAAAGGATTGAAGGTGTCCAAGAAAAAGGCCCAAATATCACAGACTAAGGTGGCCTGCCTGGGCTCCATTCTCACGGAAGGTCGGAGAAGCCCATCCCAGGAAAGGGAAGAAGCCATTTGCAGCCTTACCCCCTTCTAAAACTAGAAGACAGTTTAGGGTTTCCTGGGGAGGCCCGGGGATTGCTGCATCTGGATCCCTAACTACAGTCTACTAGCTGGGCCTCTATATGAAACACTGAAAGGAAAAGATGATGATCCTTTCGAATAGAATCCAGAAGCGGCCTTTCAAGAATGCAAAGAGCAGTCAATTCAGACCCTTGCCCTGGAACTCCCTAATTTAGCTAAACCCTTTGAACTTTACATCCCCATAGAATGTGAATCGCCCTTGGAGTATTAGTGCAAAAACTGGGACCACTTGAAATGGAACAACGCAAGAATGCCCTCCAGGTAGGATAAACTACGGTCACCAATGGCTTGGCCCACCGCCCCATCCGGCCAGGGTACTGGGGGTATCTAAGAACATGGAAATCAGCAACCTGCAAGGCCAGCTCCCTCCTAAGGGAAAAGGACCCCACGTGGTGATCCTAACCACCCACCATGCCCTGAAGTTACAGGGGTCGCTCCGTGGGCACACTGACCTCGAGTGAGGAGGTCCTCCAACTCCAACCTCCAGACAGACAACCGGGGGTAATGGGTCCCCATGACAACTTGTGTGACCATCACTTGACCTGGAGTTTCTCTCAGAAAACAAGAGTGTGCCCCAAAAGAGCAGACTACTGCTTGCAGGACTTACTTCAGCCAGAGGGGAGCTAATAAGCTTGGCGGGGGAACCGTATATCATGCTGTCACCATAGAAAAACCTACAGACACCGCGGTGACGGCGTCCAATAAGACCGGCTGGCCTCCTAGCTACTTCAAAGGCCGTTGACTCAGTGGCCGTCATGGTCCTGGATCACCACCGACCCTGGACTGTCTGGGAGTTGAGCGGGCAGGGCTCTGACACTTGGTGCTGTTTGTACGTTAACTCGGGGGCCTAATTGAAGAAAGCGCAGACTACTGGTCAGAACATCTAGGCCGGCAGAAACAGTCAGCCTAAGGTGGCCGAACAAATGTGGGGCGGGGTAAAACCAGCCCCCCCAGCGTCTCTGCGCATCTCTTTCCTGGACCCTTAAAGGTCATTAGAATCTATAACACTTCCAATGCTGGCGCTCAGGAGGACGAGCAGTGAGGCAGGAGACCTGGGGACAATCAACCTCACCTGGAGGCTGCTGGGGAGAAGTTCTGTCCCTCCCCCCCGTGTATGAGGACTCCCAACTCAGCACGAAGCAGTTACAGAAGAGGGATCTGCACCCTCAGCGCCCCAAGAATGAGGAATAGGACAAATGGCAGAGGAGTGGTTTGTCACCGGCAAAGACCATGAAAAGTTCCTGGGAGACAAAAATAGAATCTGGGCAATAAAATAAAGTCTAACCTTTTTTTTCCCCTGTGCTTTGTCTAAGTTCACGTGCTCCTAGGGTTCCGCATGCAGAGGTCCCACACCCGGCACTTCAGACCCAATTTCCTAATGCAGAATGGCTGGGTTGACATTTCAGCTCCCGGGGCCCCATGCAGACTCCACGACATAGAGCTTGAGCTGCAGCCAACCCGCGCCTCGAGAGCTCCGCCCCTCCCTCCCACTGATGCTGCTGGGATCCCTACACAGCAGGTAAGCCCACAGCCCACGGGGTAGTGCACGCTCTCATCTCTCCGTTCTCTGAAGAAAATATAAAATTTCCCTTGCTTCTGAACCAAACTCAGTCTCGATCTGTTGGCTCCAATGACACTGGGCAAGGGGAGCCATGTTGAGGCCCACTCTGGTGGATCAGTAACAGAAATTGACAACATTGTAATGTCAATGAACAGATGTGTGAGCAAAACTGTAATTAACATATAGCAGTGTATAAGCCTCGGGTAAAATAGGATGTTTCTAACACTTCCATTGGATATTTCCATCGCTTTACATGGAGCACAGGGGCACTGCAATTCACCTGTTCCGTAACCCTAACCCTAACTCTAACCCTAATCCTAAACTAAACACTTTACCTAACCCTTACACTACACGGTACCCTAATCGTAATCCGTACACTAACAATAAAGCTTCACCTAACACGTACCCTAACCCTAACCCTGAAATGTACCCGATCCCTAACGCTAACCCTAACCCTGACCTTAAACCTAACCCTAACCCTAAACCTAATCCTAACCCGTACACTAACACTAACGCGTACAATAACAATAATGCATACCCTAACACTAACGCATACCCTAACACGTACGCTCACCCTAAACCGTTGTCGTACGCTAACCTGTACCCTAAACTCTCCCCGTTCCCTAAGCCTAACCCTAACACTATCCCTAACCTGAAGCCTTACCCTAAGCCATCACCTAATCCTAACCCATACACTAACACTAACCTGTACCCTAACAAGTACACTAACCCTAAACCGTTGTCGTATCCTAACCTGTAACCTAAACCGTCCCGATTCCCTAACCCTAACCCTCACCTGAAGCCTTACCCTAAACCGTCCCCTAATCCTACCCCGTACACAAACACTAACCCGTACCCTATCACGTACGCTAACCCTAAACTGTTGTCGTACCCTAATCTGTACCCTAAACCACCCCCATTCCCTAACCCTAATCCGAAGCCTTACCCTAAGATGTCCCCTAATCCTAACCCGTACACTAACACTCATCCATACCATAGCACCTACGCTAAAGCTAAAACGTTGCTGTACCCTAACCTTTACCCTAAACCGTCCCCATACCATAACACTAACCATTACCCGAAGCCTTACCCTAACCTGTCCCTTAATACTAATCCATACACTAACACTAACCCATACCCTAACACATACGTGAAACCTAAACTGTTGCCATAAACTAACCTGTACCCTAAACCATCCCTATTCCCTAACACTAACACTAACCCTCACCTGAAGACTTGCCCTAAACCGTTCCCTAAACCTAACCCGTACACTAACACTAAAACGTACCCAAACACGTACGCTCACCCTAAACCGCTGTCGTACCCTAACCTGTACCCTAAACTGTCCCCGTCCCTTAACCCTAACACTAGCCCTAACCCCAACCCTAACCCTTACCCGGAGCCTTACCCTAACACGTCCCCTAATCCTAACCCGTACGCTAACACTAACCCGTACCCTAATATGTACGCTCACCCTAAACCGTTATCGTACCCTAACCTGTACCCTAAACTGTCCCCATCCCCTAACCCTAACCCTAGCCCTAACACTAACCCTAACCCTTACCTGAAGCCTTACCCTAACATGTCCCCTAATCCTAACCCGTATGCTAACACCTACCTGTACCCTAACACGTACGCTCAACCTAAACTGTTGTCGTACCCTCAACTTTGTCCTAAACCATCCCCGTCCCCTAACCCTAACCCTGGCCCTAACCCTAACCCTAACCCTTACCCAAAGCCTTACAGTAACCCGTCCACTAATCCTAACCATACGCTAACAGTAACACGTACCCTAACACGTATGCTCACCCTAAACCGTTGTTGTAACCTAACCTGTACCCTAACCTGTACCCTAAACCGTCCCCATCCCCTAAACCTAATCCTAACCCTAACCCTAACCCTTACCCGTAACCTTAGCCTAACCCGTCTCCTAATCCTAACACGTATGCTAACACCTACCTGTACCCTAACAAGTACGCTCACCATAAACTGTTGTCGTACCCTCACCTTTGCCCTAAACTGTCCCCGTCCCCTAACCCTAACCCTTACCCTAACCCTATCACTACCACTTACCTGAAGCCTTACCCTAACCCGTTCCCTAATCCTAACCCGTACGCTAACAGTAACCCGTACCCTAACACGTATGCTAATCCTAAACCGTTGTCGTACACTAACCTGTACCCTAAACCCTCCCCGTCCCCTAATGCTAACCCTAGCCCTAACACTAACCCTTATCCGAAGACTTACCATAACCCGTCACCTAATCCTAAACCGTACGCTAACACTAACCCATACCCTAACACGTACGCTCACCCTAAACCGTTGTCGTACCAAAACCTGTACCCTAAAACGTCCCTGTCCCCTAACCCTAACCCTAACCCTAACCCTTACCCGAAGCTTTACCATAAGCGGTACCCTAATCCTAACCCGTATACTAACACTAACCCCTACCTTAACATGTACGCTCAGCTTAAACCGTTGTCGTACCCTAACATGTACCCTAAACCGTCCCCGTCCCCTAACCCTACCCTAGCCCTAACCTTAACCCTTAACCGAAGCTTTACGCTAACCAGTCCCATAATCCTAACCCGTACGCTAACACTAAACCATACCCTGCCACGTAGGCTCACCCTAAACCGTTGTCGTACCCTAACCTGTACCGTAAACCATCCCCGTCCCCTAAACCTAACCCTGGCCCTGACCCTAACACTTACCCGAAGCCTCAGCCTAACCAGTCCCCTAATCCTAACCCGTACGCTAACACTAATCCGTACCCTAACACGTAAGCTCACCCAAAACCGTTGTCGTACCCTAAGCTGTACCCTAAACCATCCCCGTCCACAAACACAAACCCTAGCCCAAACCCTAACCCTAACCCTTACCAGAAGCCTTACCCTAAACCGTCCACTAATCCTAACCCGTACGCAAACAATAACCCGTACCCTAACAGGTATGCTCACCCTAAACCGTTGTCGTACCGTAAGCTGTACCGTAAACCGTCCCCGTTCCTTAACCCTCACACGAGCCCTAACCCTAACACTAACCCTTACCTGAAACCTTACCCTAATCCGTCCCCTAATCCTAACCCGTACGCTAACACTAACCCATACCCTAACACATGCGCTCACCCTAAACCGCTGTCGTACCCTAAATTGTACCCTAAACCATCCCCGTCCCCTAACCCTAACCCTAGACCTAACCCTAACCCCAGCCCTAACCCTAACCCCAACACTTACCTGAAGCCTGACCCTCAGCCGTCCCCTAATCCTAACCCATACGCTAACACTAACCCGCGCCCTCACACGTACGCTCCCCCTAAAGCGTTGTCGTACCCTCACCTGGACCCTAAACCGTCCCCGTCCCCTAACCCTAACCCTAGCCCGAACCCTAACCCTAACACTTCCTCGAAGCCTGACCCTCACCCGTCCCCTAATCCTAACCCGTACGCTAACACTAACCCGCGCCCTCACACGTACGCTCCCCCTAAAGCGTTGTCGTACCCTCACCTGGACCCTAAACCGTCCCCGTCCCCTAACCCTAACCCTAGCCCGAACCCTAACCCTAACCCTTCCCCGAAGCCTGACCCTCACCCGTCCCCTAATCCTAACCCGTACGCTAACACTAACCCGCGCCCTCACACGTACGCTCCCCCTAAAGCGTTGTCGTACCCTCACCTGGACCCTAAATCGTCCCCGTCCCCTAACCCTAACCCTAGCCCGAACCCTATCCCTAACCCTTCCCCGAAGCCTGACCCTCACCCGTCCCCTAATCCTAACCCGTACGCTAACACTAACCTGTACTCTAACACGTACGCTCACCCTAAACCATTGTCGTACCCGAACATGTACCCTAAACCATTCCCGTACCCTAACCCTAACCCGAAGCCTTACCCTAACCCATCCCGTTATCCTAACCCATATGCTAAAAATAACCCATACCCTAACATGTACGCTCACCCTAAACTGTTGTCGTATCCTAACCTGTACCCTAAACCGTCCCCGTCCCCTAACCCTAACACTAACCCTAACCCTTACCCTAATCCTTACCCGAAGCCTCAGCCTAACCCGTCCCCTAATCCTAACCCATAAGCTAACACTAACCCGTACCCTAACACTTACAGTCTCCGTAAACCGTTCTCGTACCCTAACCTGTACCCTAAACGGTCCACGTCCCCTAACCCTAACCATAGCCCTAACCCTAACCTTTAACCGAAGCCTCATCCTAACCCGTCCCCTAATCCTAACCCGTACGCTACCACTAACCCATACCCTAACACGTACGCACACCCTAAACCGTTGTCGTACCCTAACCTGTACCCTAAACTGTCCCCGTCCCCTATCCCTAAACCTAGCCCTAACCCTAACCCTTACACCAAGCCTTACCCTAACCCGTCCTATAATCCTAACCCGAACGCTAACACAAACCCGTATCCTAACACGTACCATCACCCTAAACCATTGTAGTACCCTAACCTGTACCATAAACCGTCCCCGTCCCATAACCCTAACCCTAGCCCTATCCATAACCCTTACCCTTACGTAAAGCCTTACGGTAACCCATCCCCTAATCCTAACCCGTACGCTAACACAACCTGTACCTTAACACATAATCTCACCCTAAACCGTTGTCGTTCCCTAACCTGTACCCTAAACCGTCCCCGTCCGTTAACCCTAACCCTAGCACTAACCCTAACCCTAACCCTTACCAAAGCCTTGCCCTAACCCGTCCCCTAATCCTAACCTGTACGCTAACACTAACCCATACCCTAGCACGCACGCTCACCCTAAATCATTGTCGTGCACTAACATGTACCCTACACAGTCCCCGTCCACTAACCCTAATCCTAGCCCTAACCCTAAACCTTACCCGTAGCCTTAGCCTAACCCGTCGCCTAATCCTAACCCGTATACTAACACTAATGCATACCCTAACACGTATGCTCACACTTAACCGTTCTCGTACACCAAGCTGTACCCTAAACTGTCCCCGTCCCCTAACCCTAACCCTATCCCTTACCGGAAGCCTTACCCTAACCCGTCCCCTAATCCTAACCCGTACGCTAACACTAACCCATTTCCTAACATGTACGCTCACCCTAAACCGTTGTCGTACCCTAACCTTTACCCTAAAGCGTCCCTGTCCACTAACCATAACCCTTGCCCTAACCCTAACCCTAATCCATACCCGAAGCCTCAGCCTAACCCGTCCCCGAATCCTAAACCGTACGCTAACACTAACCCACACCCTAACACGTACGCTCAACCTAAACCATTGTCGTACCCTAAACTGTACCCTAAACCATCCCCGTCCCCTAATCCTAACCCTACCCCTAACCCTAACCCTAACCCTTCCCCGAAGCCTGACCCTCACCCGTCCCCTAATCCTAACCCGTACGCTAACACTAACCCGCGCCCTCACACGTACGCTCCCCCTAAAGCGTTGTCGTACCCTCACCTGGACCCTAAACCGTCCCCGTCCCCTAACCCTAACCCTAGCCCGAACCCTAACCCTAACCCTTCCCCGAAACCTGACCCTCAGCCGTGACCTAATACTAAACCGTACGCTAACGCTAACCCGCACCCTCACACGTACGCTCCCCCTAAAGCGTTGTCGTACCCTCACCTGGACCCTAAGCCGTCCCCGTCCCCTAACCCTAACCCTAGCCCGAACCCTAACCCTAACCCTTCCCCGAAGCCTGACCCTCACCCGTCCCCTAATCCTAACCCATACGCTAACACTAACCCGCGCCCTCACACGTACGACCCCCTAAAGCGTTGTCGTACCCTCACCTGGACCCTAAACCGTCCCCGTCCCCTAACCCTAACCCTAGCCCGAACCCTAACCTTAACCCTTCCCCGAAGCCTGACCCTCAGCCGTCCCCTAATCCTAACCCGGACGCTAACACTAACCCGCGCCCTCACACGTACGCTCCCCCTAAAGCGTTGTCGTACCCTCACCTGGACCCTAAACCGTCCCCGTCCCCTAACCCTAACCCTAGCCCGAACCCTAAACCTAACCCTTCCCCGAAGCCTGACCCTCACCCGTCCCCTAATCCTAACCCGTACGCTAACACTAACCCGCGCCCTCACACGTACGCTCCCCCTAAAGCGTTGTCGTACCCTCACCTGGACCCTAAACCGTCCCCGTCCCCTAATCCTAACCCTAGCCCGATACCTAACCCTAACCCTTCCCCGAAGCCTGACCCTCAGCCTTCCCCTAATCCTAACCCGTACGCTAACACTAACCCGCGCCCTCACACGTACGCTCCCCCTAAATCGTTGTCGTACCCTCAATTGGACCCTAAACCGTCCCCGTCCCCAACCCTAACCCTAGCCCGAACCCTAACCCTAACCCTTCCCCGAAGCCTGACCCTCAGCCGTCCCCTAATCCTAACCCGTACGCTAACACTAACCCGCGCCCTCAAACGTACGCTCCCCCTAACGCGTTGTCGTACCCTCACCTGGACCCTAAACCGTCCCCGTCCCCTAACCCTAACCCTAGCCCGAACCTTCACCCTAACACTTCCCCGAAGCCTGACCCTCAGCCGTCCCCTAATCCTAACCCGTACGCTAACACTAATCCGCGCCCTCACACGTACGCTCCCCCTAAAGCGTTGTCGTACCCTCACCTGGACCCTAAACCGTCCCCGTCCCCTAACCCTAACCCTAGCCCGAACCCTAACCCTAACCCTTCCCCGAAGCCTGACCCTCACCCGTCCCCTAATCCTAACCCGTACGCTAACACTAACCCGCGCCCTCACACGTACGCTCCCCCTAAAGCATTGTCGTACCCTCACCTGGACCCTAAACCGTCCCCGTCCCCTAACCCTAACCCTAGCCCGAACCCTAACCCTAACCCTTCCCCGAAGCCTGACCCTCACCCGTCCCCTAATCCTAACCCGTACGCTAACACTAACCCGCGCCCTCACACGTACGCTCCCACTAAAGCGTTGTCGTACCCTCACCTGGACCCTAAACCGTCCCCATCCCCTAACCCTAACCCTAGCCCAAACCCTAACCCTAACCCTTCCCCGAAGCCTGACCCTCACCCGTCCCCTAATCCTAACCTGTACGCTAACACTAACCCGCGCCCTCACACGTACGCTCCCCCTAAAGCGTTGTCGTACCCTCACGTGGACCCTAAACCGTCCCCGTCCCCTAACCCTAACCCTAGCCCGAACCCTAACCCTAACCCTTCCCCGAAGCCTGACCCTCACCCGTCCCCTAATCCTAACCCGTACGCTAACACTAACCCGCACCCTCACACGTACGCTCCCCCTAAAGCGTTGTCGAACCCTCACCTGGACCCTAAACCGTCCCCGTGCCCTAACCCTAAACCTAGCCCGAACCCTAACCCTAACCCTTCCCCGAAGCCTGACCCTCAGCCGTCCCCTAATCCTAACCCGTACGCTAACACTAACCCGCGCCCTCACACGTACGCTCCCCCTAAAGCGTTGTCGTACCCTCACCTGGACCCTAAACCGTCCCCGTCCCCTAACCCTAACCCTAGCCCGAAACCTAACCCTAACCCTTCCCCGAAGCCTGACCCTCACCCGTCCCCTAATCCTAACCCGTACGCTAACACTAACCCGCGCCCTCACACGTACGCTCCCCCTAAAGCGTTGTCGTACCCTCACCTGTACCCGAAACCGTCCCCGTCCCCTATCCCTAACCCTAGCCCGAACCCTAACCCTAACCGTTCCCCGAAGCCTGACCCTCAGCCGTCCCCTAATCCTAACCCGTACGCTAACACTAACCCGCGCCCTCACACGTACGCTCCCCCTAAAGCGTTGTCGTACCCTCACCTGGACCCTAAACCGTCCCCGTCCCCTAACCCTAACCCTAGCCCGAACCCTAACCCTAACCGTTCCCCGAAGCCTGACCCTCACCCGTCCCCTAATCCTAACCCGTACGCTAACACTAACCCGCGCCCTCACACGTACGCTCCCCCTAAAGCGTTGTCGTACCCTCACCTGGACCCTAAACCGTCCCCGTCCCCTAACCCTAACCCTAGCCCGAACCCTAACCCTAACCCTTCCCCGAAGCCTGACCCTCAGCCGTCCCGTAATCCTAACCCGTACGATAATACTAACCCGCGCCCTCACACGTACGCTCCCCCTAAAGCGTTGTCGTACCCTCACCTGGACCCTAAACCGTCCCCGTCCCCTAACCCTAACCCTAGCCCGAACCCTAACCCTAACCCTTCCCCGAAGCCTGACCCTCACCCGTCCCCTAATCCTAACCCGTACGCTAACACTAACCCGCGCCCTCACACGTACGCTCCCCCTAAAGCGTTGTCGTACCCTCACCTGGACCCTAAACCGTCTCCGTACCCTAATCCTAACCCTAGCCCGATACCTAACCCTAACGCTTCCCCGAAGCCTGACCCTCAGCCTTCCCCTAATCCTAACCCGTACGCTAACACTAACCCGCGCCCTCACACGTACGCTCCCCCTAAATCCTTGTCGTACCCTCAATTGGACCCTAAACCGTCCCCGTCCCCAACCCTAACCCTAGACCGAACCCTAACCCTAACCCTTCCCCGAAGCCTGACCCTCAGCCGTCCCCTAATCCTAACCCGTACGCTAACACTAGCCCGCGCCCTCACACGTACGCTCCCCCTAACGCGTTGTCGTACCCTCACCTGGACCCTAAACCGTCCCCGTCCCCTAACCCTAACCCTAGCCCGAACCTTCACCCTAACACTTCCCCGAAGCCTGACCCTCAGCCGTCCCCTAATCCTAACCCGTACGCTAACACTAATCCGCGCCCTCACACGTACGCTCCCCCTAAAGCGTTGTCGTACCCTCACCTGGACCCTAAACCGTCCCCGTCCCCTAACCCAAACCCTAGCCCGAACCCTAACCCTAACCCTTCCCCGAAGCCTGACCCTCACCCGTCCCCTAATCCTAACCCGTACGCTAACACTAACCCGCGCCCTCACACGTACGCTCCCCCTAAAGCATTGTCGTACCCTCACCTGGACCCTAAACCGTCCCCGTCCCCTAACCCTAACCCTAGCCCGAACCCTAACCCTAACCCTTCCCCGAAGCCTGACCCTCACCCGTCCCCTAATCCTAACCCGTACGCTAACACTAACCCGCGCCCTCACACGTACGCTCCCACTAAAGCGTTGTCGTACCCTCACCTGGACCCTAAACCGTCCCCATCCCCTAACCCTAACCCTAGCCCAAACCCTAACCCTAACCCTTCCCCGAAGCCTGACCCTCACCCGTCCCCTAATCCTAACCTGTACGCTAACACTAACCCGCGCCCTCACACGTACGCTCCCCCTAAAGCGTTGTCGTACACTCACGTGGACCCTAAACCGTCCCCGTCCCCTAACCCTAACCCTAGCCCGAACCCTAACCCTAACCCTTCCCCGAAGCCTGACCCTCACCCGTTCCCTAATCCTAACCCGTACGCTAACACTAACCCGCACCCTCACACGTACGCTCCCCCTAAAGCGTTGTCGAACCCTCACCTGGACCCTAAACCGTCCCCGTGCCCTAACCCTAAACCTAGCCCGAACCCTAACCCTAACCCTTCCCCGAAGCCTGACCCTCAGCCGTCCCCTAATCCTAACCCGTACGCTAACACTAACCCGCGCCCTCACACGTACGCTCCCCCTAAAGCGATGTCGTACCCTCACCTGGACCCTAAACCGTCCCCGTCCCCTAACCCTAACCCTAGCCCGAACCCTAACCCTAACCCTTCCCCGAAGCCTGACCCTCACCCGTCCCCTAATCCTAACCCGTACGCTAACACTAACCCGCTCCCTCACACGTACGCTCCCCCTAAAGCGTTGTCGTTCCCTCACCTGGACCCTAAACCGTCCCCGTCCCCTAACCCTAACCCTAGCCCGAACCCTAACCCTAACCCTTCCCCGAAGCCTGACCCTCTCCCGTCCCCTAATCCTAACCCGTACGCTAACACTAACCCGCACCCTCACACGTACGCTCCCCCTAAAGCGTTGTCGAACCCTCACCTGGACCCTAAACCGTCCCCGTGCCCTAACCCTAACCCTAGCCCGAACCCTAACCCTAACCCTTCCCCGAAGCCTGACCCTCAGCCGTCCCCTAATCCTAACCCGTACGCTAACACTAACCCGCGCCCTCACACGTAGGCTCCCCCTAAAGCGTTGTCGTACCCTCACCTGGACCCTAAACCGTCCCCGTCCCCTAACCCTAACCCTAGCCCGAACCCTAACCCTAACCCTTCCCCCAAGCCTGACCCTCACCCGGCCCCTAATCCTAACCTGTACGCTAACACTAACCCGCGCGCTCACACGTACGCTCCCCCTAAAGCGTTGTCGTACCCTCACCTGGACCCTAAACCGTCCCCGTCCCCTAACCCTAACCCTAGCCCGAACCCTAACCCTAACCCTTCCCCGAAGCCTGACCCTCACCCGTCCCCTAATCCTAACCCGTACGCTAACACTAACCCGCGCCCTCACACGTAGGCTCCCCCTAAAGCGTTGTCGTACCCTCACCTGGACCCTAAACAGTCCCCGTCCCCTAACCCTAACCCTAGCCCGAACCCTAACCCTAACCCTTCCCCGAAGCCTGACCCTCACCCGTCCCCTAATCCTAACCCGTACGCTAACACTAACCCGCGCCCTCACACGTACGCTCCCCCTAAAGCGTTGTCGTACCCTCACCTGGACCCTCAACCGTCCCCGTCCCCTAACCCTAACCCTAGCCCGAACCCTAACCCTAACCCTTCCCCGAAACCTGACCCTCAGCCGTGCCCTAATACTAAACCGTACGCTAACACTAACCCGCACCCTAACACGTACACTCCCCCTAAAGCGTTGTCGTACCCTCACCTGGACCCTAAACCGTCCCCGTCCCCTAACCCTAACCCTAGCCCGAACCCTAACCCTAACCCTTCCCCGAAGCCTGACCCTCACCCGTCCCCTAATCCTAACCCGTACGCTAACACTAACCCGCGCCCTCACACGTACGCTCCCCCTAAAGCGTTGTCGTACCCTCACCTGGACCCTAAACCGTCCCCGTCCCCTAACCCTAACCCTAGCCCGAACCCTAACCCTAACCCTTCCCCGAAGCCTGACCCTCAGCCGTCCCGTAATCCTAACCCGTACGCTAATACTAACCCGCGCCCTCACACGTACGCTCCCCCTAAAGCGTTGTCGTACCCTCACCTGGACCCTAAACCGTCCCCGTCGCCTAACCCTAACCCTAGCCCGAACCCTAACCCTAACCCTTCCCCGAAGCCTGACCCTCACCCGTCCCCTAATACTAACCCGTACGCTAACACTAACCCGCACCCTCACACGTACGCTCCCCCTAAAGCGTTTTCGTACCCTCACCTGGACCCTAAACCGTCCCCGTCCCCTAACCCTAACCCTAGCCCGAACCCTAACCCGAACCCTTCCCCGAAGCCTGACCCTCACCCGTCCCCTAATCCTAACCCGTACGCTAACACTAACCCGCGCCCTCACACGTACGCTCCCCCTAAAGCGTTGTCGTACCCTCACCTGGACCCTATACCGTCCCCGTCCCCAACCGTAACCCTAGCCCGAACCCTAACCCTAACCCTTCCCCGAAGCCTGACCCTCACCCGTCCCCTAATCCTAACCCGTACGCTAACACTTAACCGCGCCCTCACACGTACGCTCCCCCTAAAGCGTTGTCGTACCCACACCTGGACCCTAAACCGTCCCCATCCCCTAACCCTAACCCTAGCCCGAACCCTAACCCTAACCCTTCCCCGAAGCCTGACCCTCACCCGTCCCCTAATCCTAACCCGTACGCTAACACTAACCCGCGCCCTCACACGTACGCTCCCCCTAAAGCGTTGTCGTACCCTCACCTGGACACTAAACCTTCCCCGTCCCCTAACCCTAACCCTAGCCCGAACCCTAACCCTAACCCTTCCCCGAAGCCTGACCCTCACCCGTCCCCTAATCCTAACCCGTACGCTAACACTAACCCACGCCCTCACACGTACGCTCCCCCTAAAGTGTTGTCGTACCCTCACCTGGACCCTAAACCGTCCCCGTCCCCTAATCCTAACCCTAGCCCGATACCTAACCCTAACCCTTCCCCGAAGCCTGACCCTCAGCCTTCCCCTAATCCTAACCCGTACGCTAACACTAACCTGCGCCCTCACACGTACGCTCCCCCTAAATCGTTGTCGTACCCTCACCTGGACCGTAAACCGTCCCCGTCCCCAACCCTAAGCCTAGCCCGAACCCTAACCCTAACCCTTCCCCGAAGCCTGACCCTCAGCCGTCCCCTAATCCTAACCCGTACGCTAACACTAGCCCGTGCCCTCACTCGTACGCTCCCCCTAAAGCGTTGTCGTACCCTCACCTGGACCCTAAACCGTCCCCATCCCCTAACCCTAACCCTAGCCCGAACCCTAACCCTAAACCTTCCCCGAAGCCTGACCCTCAGCAGTCCCCTAATCCTAACCCGTACGCTAACACTAACCCGCGCCCTCACACGTACGCTCCCCCTAAAGCGTTATCGTACCCTCACCTGGACCCTAAACCGTCCCCGTCCCCTAACCCTAACCCTAGCCCGAACCCTAACCCTAACCCTTCCCCGAAGCCTGACCCTCAGCCGTCCCCTAATCCTAAGCCGTACGTTAACACTAACCCGCGCCCTCACACGTACGCTCCCCCTAAAGCGTTGTCGTACCCTCACCTGGACCCTAAACCGTCCCCGTCCCCTAACCCTAACCATAGCCCGAACCCTAACCCTAACACTTCCCCGAAGCCTGACCCTCACCCGTCCCCTAATCCTAACCCGTACGCTAACACTAACCCGCGCCCTCACACGTACGCTCCCCCTAAAACGTTGTCGTACCCTCACCTGGACCCTAAACCGTCCCCGTCCCCTAACCCTAACCCTAGCCCGAACCCTAACCCTAAACCCTTCCCCGAAGCCTGACCCTCAGCCGTCCCCTAATGCTAACCCGTACGCTAAGACTAACCCGCGCCCTCACACGTACGCTACCCCCTAAAGCGTTGTCGTACCCCTCACCTGGACCCTAAACCGTCCCCGTCCCCTAACCCTAACCCTAGCCCGAACCCTAACCCTAACCCTTCCCTGAAGCCTGACCCTCACCCGTCCCCTAATCCTAACCTGTACGCTAACACTAACCCGCGCCCTCACACGTACGCTCCCCCTAAAGAGTTGTCGTACCCTCACCTGGACCCTAAACCGTCCCCGTCCCCTAACCCTAACCCTAGCCCGAACCCTAACCCTAACCCTTCCCCGAAGCCTGACCCTCACCCGTCCCCTAATCCTAACCCGTACGCTAACACTAACCCGCGCCCTCACACGTACGCTCCCCCTAAAGCGTTGTCGTACCCTCACCTGAACCCTAAACCGTAACCGTCCCCTAACCCTAACCCTAGCCCGAACCCTAACCCTAACCCTTCCCCGAAGCCTGACCCTCACCCGTCCCCTAATCCTAACCCGTACGCTAACACTAACCTGCGCCCTCACACGTACGCTCCCCCTAAAGCGTTGTCGTACCCTCACCTGGACCCTAAACCGTCCCCATACCCTAACCCTAATCCTAGCCCGAACCCTAACCCTAATCCTTCTCCGAAGCCTGACCCTAACCCGTCCCCTAATCCAAACCCGTACGCTAACACTAACCCGCGCCCTCACACGTACGGTCCCCCTAAAGCGTTGTCGTACCCTCACCTGGACCCTAAACCGTCCCCGTCCCCTAACCCTAACCCTAGCCCGAACCCTAACCCTAACCCTTCCCCGAAGCCTGACCCTCACCCGTCCCCTAATCCTAACCCGTACGCTAACACTAACCCGCGCCCTCTCACGTACGCTCCCCCTAAAGCGTTATCGTACCCTCACCTGGACCCTAAACCGTCCCCATCCCCTAACCCTAACCCTAGCCCGAACCCTAACCCTAACCCTTCCCCGAAGCCTGACCCTCAGCCGTCCCCTAATCCTAACCCGTACGCTAACACTAACCCGCGCCCTCACACGTACGCTCCCCCTAAAGCGTTGTCGTACCCTCACGTGGACCCTAAACCGTCCCCATCCCCTAACCCTAACCCTAGCCCGAACCCTAACCCTAACACTTCCCCCAAGCCTGACCCTCACCCATCCCCTAATCCTAACCCGTACGCTAACACTAAACCGCGCCCTCACACGTACGCTCCCCCTAAAGCATTGTCGTACCTTCACCTGGACCCTAAACCGTCCCCATCCCCTAACCCTAAACCTAGCCCGAACCCTAACCCTAACCCTTCCCCGAAGCCTGACCCTCACCCGTCCTCTAATCCTAACCCGTACGCTAACACTAACCCGCGCCCTCACACGTACGCTCCCCTTAAAGCGTTGTCGTACCCTCACCTGGACCCTAAACCGTCCCCGTCCCCTAACCCTAACCCTAGCCCGAACCCTAACCCTAACCCTTCCCCGAAGCCTGACCCTCACCCGTCCCCTAATCCTAACCCGTACGCTAACACTAACCCACGCCCTCACACGTACGCTCCCCCTAAAGCGTTGTCGTACCCTCACCTGGACCCTAAACCGTCCCCGTCCCCTAATCCTAACCCTAGCCCGATACCTAAACCTAACCCTTCCCGGAAGCCTGACCCTCAGCCTTCCCCTAATCCTAACCCGTACGCTAACACTAACCTGCGCCCTCACACGTACGCTCCCCCTAAATCGGTGTCGTACCCTCACCTGGACCCTAAACCGTCCCCGTCCCCTAACCCTAACCCTAGCCCGAACCCTAACCATAACCCTTCCCCGAAGCCTGACCCTCACCCGTCCCCTAATCCTAACCCGTACGCTAACACGAACCCGCGCCCTCACACGTACGCTCCCCCTAAAGCGTTGTCGTACCCTCACCTGGACCCTAAACCGTCCCCGTCCCCAACCCTAACCCTAGCCCGAACCCTAACCCTAACCCTTCCCCGAAGCCTGACCCTCAGCCGTCCCCTAATCCTAACCCGTACGCTAAGACTAACCCGCGCCCTCACACGTACGCTCCCCGTAAAGCGTTGTCGTACCCTCACGTGGACCCTAAACCGTCCCCGTCCCCTAACCCTAACCCTAGCCCGAACCCTAACCCTAACCCTTCCCTGAAGCCTGACCCTCACCCGTCCCCTAATCCTAACCCGTACGCTAACACTAACCCGCGCCCTCACACGTACGCTCCCCCTAAAGCGTTGTCGTACCCTCACCTGAACCCTAAACCGTAACCGTCCCCTAACCCTAACCCTAGCCCGAACCCTAACCCTAACCCTTCCCCGAAGCCTGACCCTCACCCGTCCCCTAATCCTAACCCGTACGCTAACACTAACCCGCGCCCTCACACGTACGCTCCCCCTAAAGCGTTGTCGTACCCTCACCTGGACCCTAAACCGTCCCCGTCCCCTCACCCTAATCCTAGCCCGAACCCTAACCCTAATCCTTCTCCGAAGCCTGACCCTCACCCGTCCCCTAATCCAAACCCGTACGCTAACACTAACACGCGCCCTCACACGTACGCTCCCCCTAAAGCGTTGTCGTACCCTCACCTGGACCTAAACCGTCCCCGTCCCCTAACCCTAACCCTAGCCCGAACCCTAACCCTAACCCTTCCCCGAAGCCTGACCCTCACCCGTCCCCTAATCCTAACCCGTACGCTAACACTAACCCGCGCCCTCACACGTACGCTCCCCCTAAAGCGTTGTCGTACCCTCACCTGGACCCTAAACCGTCCCCGTCCCCTAACCCTAACCCTAGCCCGAACCCTAACCCTAACACTTCCCCGAAGCCTGACCCTCACCCGTCCCCTAATCCTAACCCGTACGCTAACACTAACCCGCGCCCTCACACGTACGCTCCCCCTAAAGCGTTGTCGTACCCTCACCTGGACCCTAAACCGTCCCCGTCCCCTAACCCTAACCCTAGCCCGAACCCTAACCCTAACCCTTCCCCGAAGCCTGACCCCCACCCGTCCCCTAATCCTAACCCGTACGCTAACAGTAACCCGCGCCCTCACACGTACGCTCCCCCTAAAGCGTTGTCGTACCCTCACCTGTACCCTAAACCGTCCCCGTCCCCTAACCCTAACCCTAGCCCGAACCCTAACCTTAACCCTTCCCCGAAGCCTGACCCTCAGCCGTCCCCTAATCCTAACCCGTACGCTAACACTAACCCGCGCCCTCACACGTACGCTCCCCCTAAAGCGTTGTCGTACCCTCACCTGGACCCTAAACCGTCCCCGTCCCCTAACCCTAACCCTAGCCCGAACCCTAACCCTAACCCTTCCCCGAAGCCTGACCCTCACCCGTCCCCTAATCCTAACCCGTACGCTAACACTAACCCGCGCCCTCACACGTACGCTCCCCCTAAAGCGTTGTCGTACCCTCACCTGGACCCTAAACCGTCCCCGTCCCCTAACCCTAACCCTAGCCCGAACCCTAACCCTAACCCTTCCCCGAACCCTGACCCTCAGCCGTCCCGTAATCCTAACCCGTACGCTAATACTAACCCGCGCCCTCACACGTACGCTCCCCCTAAAGCGTTGTCGTACCCTCACCTGGACCCTAAACCGTCCCCGTCCCCTAACCCTAACCCTAGCCCGTACCCTAACCCTAACCCTTCCCCGAAGCCTGACCCTCACCCGTCCCCTAATACTAACCCGTACGCTAACACTAACCCGCACCCTCACACGTACGCTCCCCCTAAAACGTTGTCGTACCCTCACCTGGACCCTAAACCGTCCCCGTCCCCTAACCCTAACCCTAGCCCGAACCCTAACCCTAACCCTTCCCCGAAGCCTGACCCTCACCCGTCCCCTAATCCTAACCCGTACGCTAACACTAACCCGCGCCCTCACACGTACGCTCCCCCTAAAGCGTTGTCGTACCCTCACCTGGACCCTATACCGTCCCCGTCCCCAACCGTAACCCTAGCCCGAACCCTAACCCTAACCCTTCCCCGAAGCCTGACCCTCACCCGTCCCCTAATCCTAACCCGTACGCTAACACTTAACCGCGCCCTCACACGTACGCTCCCCCTAAAGCGTTGTCGTACCCTCACCTGGACCCTAAACCGTCCCCATCCCCTAACCCTAACCCTAGCCCGAACCCTAACCCTAACCCTTCCCCGAAGCCTGACCCTCACCCGTCCCCTAATCCTAACCCGTACGCTAACACTAACCCGCGCCCTCACACGTACGCTCCCCCTAAAGCGTTGTCGTACCCTCACCTGGACACTAAACCTTCCCCGTCCCCTAACCCTAACCCTAGCCCGAACCCTAACCCTAACCCTTCCCCGAAGCCTGACCCTCACCCGTCCCCTAACCCTAACCCGTACGCTAACACTAACCCACGCCCTCACACGTACGCTCCCCCTAAAGTGTTGTCGTACCCTCACCTGGACCCTAAACCGTCCCCGTCCCCTAATCCTAACCCTAGCCCGATACCTAACCCTAACCCTTCCCCGAAGCCTGACCCTCAGCCTTCCCCTAATCCTAACCCGTACGCTAACACTAACCTGCGCCCTCACACGTACGCTCCCCCTAAATCGTTGTCGTACCCTCACCTGGACCCTAAACCGTCCCCGTCCCCAACCCTAACCCTAGCCCGAACCCTAACCCTAACCCTTCCCCGAAGCCTGACCCTCAGCCGTCCCCTAATCCTAACCCGTACGCTAACGCTAACCCGCGCCCTCACACGTACGCTCCCCCTAAAGCGTTGTCGTACCCTCACCTGGACCCTAAACCGTCCCCATACCCTAACCCTAATCCTAGCCCGAACCCTAACCCTAATCCTTCTCCGAAGCCTGACCCTAACCCGTCCCCTAATCCAAACCCGTACGCTAACACTAACCCGCGCCCTCACACGTACGGTCCCCCTAAAGCGTTGTCGTACCCTCACCTGGACCCTAAACCGTCCCCGTCCCCTAACCCTAACCCTAGCCCGAACCCTAACCCTAACCCTTCCCCGAAGCCTGACCCTCACCCGTCCCCTAATCCTAACCCGTACGCTAACACTAACCCGCGCCCTCACACGTACGCTCCCCCTAAAGCGTTATCGTACCCTCACCTGGACCCTAAACCGTCCCCGTCCCCTAACCCTAACCCTAGCCCGAACCCTAACCCTAACCCTTCCCCGAAGCCTGACCCTCAGCCGTCCCCTAATCCTAACCCGTACGCTAACACTAACCCGCGCCCTCACACGTACGCTCCCCCTAAAGCATTGTCGTACCCTCACGTGGACCCTAAACCGTCCCCATCCCCTAACCCTAACCCTAGCCCGAACCCTAACCCTAACACTTCCCCGAAGCCTGACCCTCACCCATCCCCTAATCCTAACCCGTACGCTAACACTAAACCGCGCCCTCACACGTACGCTCCCCCTAAAGCATTGTCGTACCTTCACCTGGACCCTAAACCGTCCCCATCCCCTAACCCTAAACCTAGCCCGAACCCTAACCCTAACCCTTCCCCGAAGCCTGACCCTCACCCGTCCCCTAATCCTAACCCGTACGCTAACACTAACCCGCGCCCTCACACGTACGCTCCCCTTAAAGCGTTGTCGTACCCTCACCTGGACCCTAAACCGTCCCCGTCCCCTAATCCTAACCCTAGCCCGATACCTAAACCTAACCTTTCCCCGAAGCCTGACCCTCAGCCTTCCCCTAATCCTAACCCGTACGCTAACACTAACCTGCGCCCTCACACGTACGCTCCCCCTAAATCGTTGTCGTACCCTCACCTGGACCCTAAACCGTCCCCGTCCCCTAACCCTAACCCTAGCCCGAACCCTAACCCTAACCCTTCCCCGAAGCCTGACCCTCACCCGTCCCCTAATCCTAACCCGTACGCTAACACGAACCCGCGCCCTCACACGTACGCTCCCCCTAAAGCGTTGTCGTACCCTCACCTGGACCCTAAACCGTCCCCGTCCCCTAACCCTAACCCTAGCCCGAACCCTAACCCTAACCCTTCCCCGAAGCCTGACCCTCAGCCGTCCCCTAATCCTAACCCGTACGCTAAGACTAACCCGCGCCCTCACACGTACGCTCCCCGTAAAGCGTTGTCGTACCCTCACGTGGACCCTAAACCGTCCCCGTCCCCTAACCCTAAGCCTAGCCCGAACCCTAACCCTAACCCTTCCCTGAAGCCTGACCCTCACCCGTCCCCTAATCCTAACCCGTACGCTAACACTAACCCGCGCCCTCACACGTACGCTCCCCCTAAAGCGTTGTCGTACCCTCACCTGTACCCGAAACCGTCCCCGTCCCCTATCCCTAACCCTAGCCCGAACCCTAACCCTAACCGTTCCCCGAAGCCTGACCCTCAGCCGTCCCCTAATCCTAACCCGTACGCTAACACTAACCCGCGCCCTCACACGTACGCTCCCCCTAAAGCGTTGTCGTACCCTCACCTGGACCCTAAACCGTCCCCGTCCCCTAACCCTAACCCTAGCCCGAACCCTAACCCTAACCGTTCCCCGAAGCCTGACCCTCACCCGTCCCCTAATCCTAACCCGTACGCTAACACTAACCCGCGCCCTCACACGTACGCTCCCCCTAAAGCGTTGTCGTACCCTCACCTGGACCCTAAACCGTCCCCGTCCCCTAACCCTAACCCTAGCCCGAACCCTAACCCTAACCCTTCCCCGAAGCCTGACCCTCAGCCGTCCCGTAATCCTAACCCGTACGATAATACTAACCCGCGCCCTCACACGTACGCTCCCCCTAAAGCGTTGTCGTACCCTCACCTGGACCCTAAACCGTCCCCGTCCCCTAACCCTAACCCTAGCCCGAACCCTAACCCTAACCCTTCCCCGAAGCCTGACCCTCACCCGTCCCCTAATCCTAACCCGTACGCTAACACTAACCCGCGCCCTCACACGTACGCTCCCCCTAAAGCGTTGTCGTACCCTCACCTGGACCCTAAACCGTCTCCGTACCCTAATCCTAACCCTAGCCCGATACCTAACCCTAACGCTTCCCCGAAGCCTGACCCTCAGCCTTCCCCTAATCCTAACCCGTACGCTAACACTAACCCGCGCCCTCACACGTACGCTCCCCCTAAATCCTTGTCGTACCCTCAATTGGACCCTAAACCGTCCCCGTCCCCAACCCTAACCCTAGACCGAACCCTAACCCTAACCCTTCCCCGAAGCCTGACCCTCAGCCGTCCCCTAATCCTAACCCGTACGCTAACACTAGCCCGCGCCCTCACACGTACGCTCCCCCTAACGCGTTGTCGTACCCTCACCTGGACCCTAAACCGTCCCCGTCCCCTAACCCTAACCCTAGCCCGAACCTTCACCCTAACACTTCCCCGAAGCCTGACCCTCAGCCGTCCCCTAATCCTAACCCGTACGCTAACACTAATCCGCGCCCTCACACGTACGCTCCCCCTAAAGCGTTGTCGTACCCTCACCTGGACCCTAAACCGTCCCCGTCCCCTAACCCTAACCCTAGCCCGAACCCTAACCCTAACCCTTCCCCGAAGCCTGACCCTCACCCGTCCCCTAATCCTAACCCGTACGCTAACACTAACCCGCGCCCTCACACGTACGCTCCCCCTAAAGCATTGTCGTACCCTCACCTGGACCCTAAACCGTCCCCGTCCCCTAACCCTAACCCTAGCCCGAACCCTAACCCTAACCCTTCCCCGAAGCCTGACCCTCACCCGTCCCCTAATCCTAACCCGTACGCTAACACTAACCCGCGCCCTCACACGTACGCTCCCACTAAAGCGTTGTCGTACCCTCACCTGGACCCTAAACCGTCCCCATCCCCTAACCCTAACCCTAGCCCAAACCCTAACCCTAACCCTTCCCCGAAGCCTGACCCTCACCCGTCCCCTAATCCTAACCTGTACGCTAACACTAACCCGCGCCCTCACACGTACGCTCCCCCTAAAGCGTTGTCGTACACTCACGTGGACCCTAAACCGTCCCCGTCCCCTAACCCTAACCCTAGCCCGAACCCTAACCCTAACCCTTCCCCGAAGCCTGACCCTCACCCGTTCCCTAATCCTAACCCGTACGCTAACACTAACCCGCACCCTCACACGTACGCTCCCCCTAAAGCGTTGTCGAACCCTCACCTGGACCCTAAACCGTCCCCGTGCCCTAACCCTAAACCTAGCCCGAACCCTAACCCTAACCCTTCCCCGAAGCCTGACCCTCAGCCGTCCCCTAATCCTAACCCGTACGCTAACACTAACCCGCGCCCTCACACGTACGCTCCCCCTAAAGCGATGTCGTACCCTCACCTGGACCCTAAACCGTCCCCGTCCCCTAACCCTAACCCTAGCCCGAACCCTAACCCTAACCCTTCCCCGAAGCCTGACCCTCACCCGTCCCCTAATCCTAACCCGTACGCTAACACTAACCCGCTCCCTCACACGTACGCTCCCCCTAAAGCGTTGTCGTTCCCTCACCTGGACCCTAAACCGTCCCCGTCCCCTAACCCTAACCCTAGCCCGAACCCTAACCCTAACCCTTCCCCGAAGCCTGACCCTCTCCCGTCCCCTAATCCTAACCCGTACGCTAACACTAACCCGCACCCTCACACGTACGCTCCCCCTAAAGCGTTGTCGAACCCTCACCTGGACCCTAAACCGTCCCCGTGCCCTAACCCTAACCCTAGCCCGAACCCTAACCCTAACCCTTCCCCGAAGCCTGACCCTCAGCCGTCCCCTAATCCTAACCCGTACGCTAACACTAACCCGCGCCCTCACACGTAGGCTCCCCCTAAAGCGTTGTCGTACCCTCACCTGGACCCTAAACCGTCCCCGTCCCCTAACCCTAACCCTAGCCCGAACCCTAACCCTAACCCTTCCCCCAAGCCTGACCCTCACCCGGCCCCTAATCCTAACCTGTACGCTAACACTAACCCGCGCGCTCACACGTACGCTCCCCCTAAAGCGTTGTCGTACCCTCACCTGGACCCTAAACCGTCCCCGTCCCCTAACCCTAACCCTAGCCCGAACCCTAACCCTAACCCTTCCCCGAAGCCTGACCCTCACCCGTCCCCTAATCCTAACCCGTACGCTAACACTAACCCGCGCCCTCACACGTAGGCTCCCCCTAAAGCGTTGTCGTACCCTCACCTGGACCCTAAACAGTCCCCGTCCCCTAACCCTAACCCTAGCCCGAACCCTAACCCTAACCCTTCCCCGAAGCCTGACCCTCACCCGTCCCCTAATCCTAACCCGTACGCTAACACTAACCCGCGCCCTCACACGTACGCTCCCCCTAAAGCGTTGTCGTACCCTCACCTGGACCCTCAACCGTCCCCGTCCCCTAACCCTAACCCTAGCCCGAACCCTAACCCTAACCCTTCCCCGAAACCTGACCCTCAGCCGTGCCCTAATACTAAACCGTACGCTAACACTAACCCGCACCCTAACACGTACACTCCCCCTAAAGCGTTGTCGTACCCTCACCTGGACCCTAAACCGTCCCCGTCCCCTAACCCTAACCCTAGCCCGAACCCTAACCCTAACCCTTCCCCGAAGCCTGACCCTCACCCGTCCCCTAATCCTAACCCGTACGCTAACACTAACCCGCGCCCTCACACGTACGCTCCCCCTAAAGCGTTGTCGTACCCTCACCTGGACCCTAAACCGTCCCCGTCCCCTAACCCTAACCCTAGCCCGAACCCTAACCCTAACCCTTCCCCGAAGCCTGACCCTCAGCCGTCCCGTAATCCTAACCCGTACGCTAATACTAACCCGCGCCCTCACACGTACGCTCCCCCTAAAGCGTTGTCGTACCCTCACCTGGACCCTAAACCGTCCCCGTCGCCTAACCCTAACCCTAGCCCGAACCCTAACCCTAACCCTTCCCCGAAGCCTGACCCTCACCCGTCCCCTAATACTAACCCGTACGCTAACACTAACCCGCACCCTCACACGTACGCTCCCCCTAAAGCGTTGTCGTACCCTCACCTGGACCCTAAACCGTCCCCGTCCCCTAACCCTAACCCTAGCCCGAACCCTAACCCGAACCCTTCCCCGAAGCCTGACCCTCACCCGTCCCCTAATCCTAACCCGTACGCTAACACTAACCCGCGCCCTCACACGTACGCTCCCCCTAAAGCGTTGTCGTACCCTCACCTGGACCCTATACCGTCCCCGTCCCCAACCGTAACCCTAGCCCGAACCCTAACCCTAACCCTTCCCCGAAGCCTGACCCTCACCCGTCCCCTAATCCTAACCCGTACGCTAACACTTAACCGCGCCCTCACACGTACGCTCCCCCTAAAGCGTTGTCGTACCCACACCTGGACCCTAAACCGTCCCCATCCCCTAACCCTAACCCTAGCCCGAACCCTAACCCTAACCCTTCCCCGAAGCCTGACCCTCACCCGTCCCCTAATCCTAACCCGTACGCTAACACTAACCCGCGCCCTCACACGTACGCTCCCCCTAAAGCGTTGTCGTACCCTCACCTGGACACTAAACCTTCCCCGTCCCCTAACCCTAACCCTAGCCCGAACCCTAACCCTAACCCTTCCCCGAAGCCTGACCCTCACCCGTCCCCTAATCCTAACCCGTACGCTAACACTAACCCACGCCCTCACACGTACGCTCCCCCTAAAGTGTTGTCGTACCCTCACCTGGACCCTAAACCGTCCCCGTCCCCTAATCCTAACCCTAGCCCGATACCTAACCCTAACCCTTCCCCGAAGCCTGACCCTCAGCCTTCCCCTAATCCTAACCCGTACGCTAACACTAACCTGCGCCCTCACACGTACGCTCCCCCTAAATCGTTGTCGTACCCTCACCTGGACCGTAAACCGTCCCCGTCCCCAACCCTAAGCCTAGCCCGAACCCTAACCCTAACCCTTCCCCGAAGCCTGACCCTCAGCCGTCCCCTAATCCTAACCCGTACGCTAACACTAGCCCGTGCCCTCACTCGTACGCTCCCCCTAAAGCGTTGTCGTACCCTCACCTGGACCCTAAACCGTCCCCATCCCCTAACCCTAACCCTAGCCCGAACCCTAACCCTAAACCTTCCCCGAAGCCTGACCCTCAGCAGTCCCCTAATCCTAACCCGTACGCTAACACTAACCCGCGCCCTCACACGTACGCTCCCCCTAAAGCGTTATCGTACCCTCACCTGGACCCTAAACCGTCCCCGTCCCCTAACCCTAACCCTAGCCCGAACCCTAACCCTAACCCTTCCCCGAAGCCTGACCCTCAGCCGTCCCCTAATCCTAAGCCGTACGTTAACACTAACCCGCGCCCTCACACGTACGCTCCCCCTAAAGCGTTGTCGTACCCTCACCTGGACCCTAAACCGTCCCCGTCCCCTAACCCTAACCATAGCCCGAACCCTAACCCTAACACTTCCCCGAAGCCTGACCCTCACCCGTCCCCTAATCCTAACCCGTACGCTAACACTAACCCGCGCCCTCACACGTACGCTCCCCCTAAAACGTTGTCGTACCCTCACCTGGACCCTAAACCGTCCCCGTCCCCTAACCCTAACCCTAGCCCGAACCCTAACCCTAACCCTTCCCCGAAGCCTGACCCTCAGCCGTCCCCTAATGCTAACCCGTACGCTAAGACTAACCCGCGCCCTCACACGTACGCTACCCCTAAAGCGTTGTCGTACCCTCACCTGGACCCTAAACCGTCCCCGTCCCCTAACCCTAACCCTAGCCCGAACCCTAACCCTAACCCTTCCCTGAAGCCTGACCCTCACCCGTCCCCTAATCCTAACCTGTACGCTAACACTAACCCGCGCCCTCACACGTACGCTCCCCCTAAAGAGTTGTCGTACCCTCACCTGGACCCTAAACCGTCCCCGTCCCCTAACCCTAACCCTAGCCCGAACCCTAACCCTAACCCTTCCCCGAAGCCTGACCCTCACCCGTCCCCTAATCCTAACCCGTACGCTAACACTAACCCGCGCCCTCACACGTACGCTCCCCCTAAAGCGTTGTCGTACCCTCACCTGAACCCTAAACCGTAACCGTCCCCTAACCCTAACCCTAGCCCGAACCCTAACCCTAACCCTTCCCCGAAGCCTGACCCTCACCCGTCCCCTAATCCTAACCCGTACGCTAACACTAACCTGCGCCCTCACACGTACGCTCCCCCTAAAGCGTTGTCGTACCCTCACCTGGACCCTAAACCGTCCCCATACCCTAACCCTAATCCTAGCCCGAACCCTAACCCTAATCCTTCTCCGAAGCCTGACCCTAACCCGTCCCCTAATCCAAACCCGTACGCTAACACTAACCCGCGCCCTCACACGTACGGTCCCCCTAAAGCGTTGTCGTACCCTCACCTGGACCCTAAACCGTCCCCGTCCCCTAACCCTAACCCTAGCCCGAACCCTAACCCTAACCCTTCCCCGAAGCCTGACCCTCACCCGTCCCCTAATCCTAACCCGTACGCTAACACTAACCCGCGCCCTCTCACGTACGCTCCCCCTAAAGCGTTATCGTACCCTCACCTGGACCCTAAACCGTCCCCATCCCCTAACCCTAACCCTAGCCCGAACCCTAACCCTAACCCTTCCCCGAAGCCTGACCCTCAGCCGTCCCCTAATCCTAACCCGTACGCTAACACTAACCCGCGCCCTCACACGTACGCTCCCCCTAAAGCGTTGTCGTACCCTCACGTGGACCCTAAACCGTCCCCATCCCCTAACCCTAACCCTAGCCCGAACCCTAACCCTAACACTTCCCCCAAGCCTGACCCTCACCCATCCCCTAATCCTAACCCGTACGCTAACACTAAACCGCGCCCTCACACGTACGCTCCCCCTAAAGCATTGTCGTACCTTCACCTGGACCCTAAACCGTCCCCATCCCCTAACCCTAAACCTAGCCCGAACCCTAACCCTAACCCTTCCCCGAAGCCTGACCCTCACCCGTCCTCTAATCCTAACCCGTACGCTAACACTAACCCGCGCCCTCACACGTACGCTCCCCTTAAAGCGTTGTCGTACCCTCACCTGGACCCTAAACCGTCCCCGTCCCCTAACCCTAACCCTAGCCCGAACCCTAACCCTAACCCTTCCCCGAAGCCTGACCCTCACCCGTCCCCTAATCCTAACCCGTACGCTAACACTAACCCACGCCCTCACACGTACGCTCCCCCTAAAGCGTTGTCGTACCCTCACCTGGACCCTAAACCGTCCCCGTCCCCTAATCCTAACCCTAGCCCGATACCTAAACCTAACCCTTCCCGGAAGCCTGACCCTCAGCCTTCCCCTAATCCTAACCCGTACGCTAACACTAACCTGCGCCCTCACACGTACGCTCCCCCTAAATCGGTGTCGTACCCTCACCTGGACCCTAAACCGTCCCCGTCCCCTAACCCTAACCCTAGCCCGAACCCTAACCATAACCCTTCCCCGAAGCCTGACCCTCACCCGTCCCCTAATCCTAACCCGTACGCTAACACGAACCCGCGCCCTCACACGTACGCTCCCCCTAAAGCGTTGTCGTACCCTCACCTGGACCCTAAACCGTCCCCGTCCCCAACCCTAACCCTAGCCCGAACCCTAACCCTAACCCTTCCCCGAAGCCTGACCCTCAGCCGTCCCCTAATCCTAACCCGTACGCTAAGACTAACCCGCGCCCTCACACGTACGCTCCCCGTAAAGCGTTGTCGTACCCTCACGTGGACCCTAAACCGTCCCCGTCCCCTAACCCTAACCCTAGCCCGAACCCTAACCCTAACCCTTCCCTGAAGCCTGACCCTCACCCGTCCCCTAATCCTAACCCGTACGCTAACACTAACCCGCGCCCTCACACGTACGCTCCCCCTAAAGCGTTGTCGTACCCTCACCTGAACCCTAAACCGTAACCGTCCCCTAACCCTAACCCTAGCCCGAACCCTAACCCTAACCCTTCCCCGAAGCCTGACCCTCACCCGTCCCCTAATCCTAACCCGTACGCTAACACTAACCCGCGCCCTCACACGTACGCTCCCCCTAAAGCGTTGTCGTACCCTCACCTGGACCCTAAACCGTCCCCGTCCCCTCACCCTAATCCTAGCCCGAACCCTAACCCTAATCCTTCTCCGAAGCCTGACCCTCACCCGTCCCCTAATCCAAACCCGTACGCTAACACTAACACGCGCCCTCACACGTACGCTCCCCCTAAAGCGTTGTCGTACCCTCACCTGGACCTAAACCGTCCCCGTCCCCTAACCCTAACCCTAGCCCGAACCCTAACCCTAACCCTTCCCCGAAGCCTGACCCTCACCCGTCCCCTAATCCTAACCCGTACGCTAACACTAACCCGCGCCCTCACACGTACGCTCCCCCTAAAGCGTTGTCGTACCCTCACCTGGACCCTAAACCGTCCCCGTCCCCTAACCCTAACCCTAGCCCGAACCCTAACCCTAACACTTCCCCGAAGCCTGACCCTCACCCGTCCCCTAATCCTAACCCGTACGCTAACACTAACCCGCGCCCTCACACGTACGCTCCCCCTAAAGCGTTGTCGTACCCTCACCTGGACCCTAAACCGTCCCCGTCCCCTAACCCTAACCCTAGCCCGAACCCTAACCCTAACCCTTCCCCGAAGCCTGACCCCCACCCGTCCCCTAATCCTAACCCGTACGCTAACAGTAACCCGCGCCCTCACACGTACGCTCCCCCTAAAGCGTTGTCGTACCCTCACCTGTACCCTAAACCGTCCCCGTCCCCTAACCCTAACCCTAGCCCGAACCCTAACCTTAACCCTTCCCCGAAGCCTGACCCTCAGCCGTCCCCTAATCCTAACCCGTACGCTAACACTAACCCGCGCCCTCACACGTACGCTCCCCCTAAAGCGTTGTCGTACCCTCACCTGGACCCTAAACCGTCCCCGTCCCCTAACCCTAACCCTAGCCCGAACCCTAACCCTAACCCTTCCCCGAAGCCTGACCCTCACCCGTCCCCTAATCCTAACCCGTACGCTAACACTAACCCGCGCCCTCACACGTACGCTCCCCCTAAAGCGTTGTCGTACCCTCACCTGGACCCTAAACCGTCCCCGTCCCCTAACCCTAACCCTAGCCCGAACCCTAACCCTAACCCTTCCCCGAACCCTGACCCTCAGCCGTCCCGTAATCCTAACCCGTACGCTAATACTAACCCGCGCCCTCACACGTACGCTCCCCCTAAAGCGTTGTCGTACCCTCACCTGGACCCTAAACCGTCCCCGTCCCCTAACCCTAACCCTAGCCCGTACCCTAACCCTAACCCTTCCCCGAAGCCTGACCCTCACCCGTCCCCTAATACTAACCCGTACGCTAACACTAACCCGCACCCTCACACGTACGCTCCCCCTAAAACGTTGTCGTACCCTCACCTGGACCCTAAACCGTCCCCGTCCCCTAACCCTAACCCTAGCCCGAACCCTAACCCTAACCCTTCCCCGAAGCCTGACCCTCACCCGTCCCCTAATCCTAACCCGTACGCTAACACTAACCCGCGCCCTCACACGTACGCTCCCCCTAAAGCGTTGTCGTACCCTCACCTGGACCCTATACCGTCCCCGTCCCCAACCGTAACCCTAGCCCGAACCCTAACCCTAACCCTTCCCCGAAGCCTGACCCTCACCCGTCCCCTAATCCTAACCCGTACGCTAACACTTAACCGCGCCCTCACACGTACGCTCCCCCTAAAGCGTTGTCGTACCCTCACCTGGACCCTAAACCGTCCCCATCCCCTAACCCTAACCCTAGCCCGAACCCTAACCCTAACCCTTCCCCGAAGCCTGACCCTCACCCGTCCCCTAATCCTAACCCGTACGCTAACACTAACCCGCGCCCTCACACGTACGCTCCCCCTAAAGCGTTGTCGTACCCTCACCTGGACACTAAACCTTCCCCGTCCCCTAACCCTAACCCTAGCCCGAACCCTAACCCTAACCCTTCCCCGAAGCCTGACCCTCACCCGTCCCCTAATCCTAACCCGTACGCTAACACTAACCCACGCCCTCACACGTACGCTCCCCCTAAAGTGTTGTCGTACCCTCACCTGGACCCTAAACCGTCCCCGTCCCCTAATCCTAACCCTAGCCCGATACCTAACCCTAACCCTTCCCCGAAGCCTGACCCTCAGCCTTCCCCTAATCCTAACCCGTACGCTAACACTAACCTGCGCCCTCACACGTACGCTCCCCCTAAATCGTTGTCGTACCCTCACCTGGACCCTAAACCGTCCCCGTTCCCAACCCTAACCCTAGCCCGAACCCTAACCCTAACCCTTCCCCGAAGCCTGACCCTCAGCCGTCCCCTAATCCTAACCCGTACGCTAACGCTAACCCGCGCCCTCACACGTACGCTCCCCCTAAAGCGTTGTCGTACCCTCACCTGGACCCTAAACCGTCCCCATACCCTAACCCTAATACTAGCCCGAACCCTAACCCTAATCCTTCTCCGAAGCCTGACCCTAACCCGTCCCCTAATCCAAACCCGTACGCTAACACTAACCCGCGCCCTCACACGTACGGTCCCCCTAAAGCGTTGTCGTACCCTCACCTGGACCCTAAACCGTCCCCGTCCCCTAACCCTAACCCTAGCCCGAACCCTAACCCTAACCCTTCCCCGAAGCCTGACCCTCACCCGTCCCCTAATCCTAACCCGTACGCTAACACTAACCCGCGCCCTCACACGTACGCTCCCCCTAAAGCGTTATCGTACCCTCACCTGGACCCTAAACCGTCCCCGTCCCCTAACCCTAACCCTAGCCCGAACCCTAACCCTAACCCTTCCCCGAAGCCTGACCCTCAGCCGTCCCCTAATCCTAACCCGTACGCTAACACTAACCCGCGCCCTCACACGTACGCTCCCCCTAAAGCATTGTCGTACCCTCACGTGGACCCTAAACCGTCCCCATCCCCTAACCCTAACCCTAGCCCGAACCCTAACCCTAACACTTCCCCGAAGCCTGACCCTCACCCATCCCCTAATCCTAACCCGTACGCTAACACTAAACCGCGCCCTCACACGTACGCTCCCCCTAAAGCATTGTCGTACCTTCACCTGGACCCTAAACCGTCCCCATCCCCTAACCCTAAACCTAGCCCGAACCCTAACCCTAACCCTTCCCCGAAGCCTGACCCTCACCCGTCCCCTAATCCTAACCCGTACGCTAACACTAACCCGCGCCCTCACACGTACGCTCCCCTTAAAGCGTTGTCGTACCCTCACCTGGACCCTAAACCGTCCCCGTCCCCTAATCCTAACCCTAGCCCGATACCTAAACCTAACCTTTCCCCGAAGCCTGACCCTCAGCCTTCCCCTAATCCTAACCCGTACGCTAACACTAACCTGCGCCCTCACACGTACGCTCCCCCTAAATCGTTGTCGTACCCTCACCTGGACCCTAAACCGTCCCCGTCCCCTAACCCTAACCCTAGCCCGAACCCTAACCCTAACCCTTCCCCGAAGCCTGACCCTCACCCGTCCCCTAATCCTAACCCGTACGCTAACACGAACCCGCGCCCTCACACGTACGCTCCCCCTAAAGCGTTGTCGTACCCTCACCTGGACCCTAAACCGTCCCCGTCCCCTAACCCTAACCCTAGCCCGAACCCTAACCCTAACCCTTCCCCGAAGCCTGACCCTCAGCCGTCCCCTAATCCTAACCCGTACGCTAAGACTAACCCGCGCCCTCACACGTACGCTCCCCGTAAAGCGTTGTCGTACCCTCACGTGGACCCTAAACCGTCCCCGTCCCCTAACCCTAACCCTAGCCCGAACCCTAACCCTAACCCTTCCCTGAAGCCTGACCCTCACCCGTCCCCTAATCCTAACCCGTACGCTAACACTAACCCACGCCCTCACACGTACGCTCCCCCTAAATCGTTGTCGTACCCTCACCTGGACCCTAAACCGTCCCCGTCCCCTAACCCTAACCCTAGCCCGAACCCTAACCCTAACCCTTCCCCGAAGCCTGACCCTCACCCGTCCCCTAATCCTAACCCGTACGCTAACACTAACCCGCGCCCTCACACGTACGCTCCCCCTAAAGCGTTGTCGTACCCTCACCTGGACCCTAAACCGTCCCCGTCCCCTAACCCTAACCCTAGCCCGAACCCTAACCCTAACCCTTCCCCGAAGCCTGACCCCCACCCGTCCCCTAATCCTAACCCGTACGCTAACAGTAACCCGCGCCCTCACACGTACGCTCCCCCTAAAGCGTTGTCGTACCCTCACCTGTACCCTAAACCGTCCCCGTCCCCTAACCCTAACCCTAGCCCGAACCCTAACCTTAACCCTTCCCCGAAGCCTGACCCTCAGCCGTCCCCTAATCCTAACCCGTACGCTAACACTAACCCGCGCCCTCACACGTACGCTCCCCCTAAAGCGTTGTCGTACCCTCACCTGGACCCTAAACCGTCCCCGTCCCCTAACCCTAACCCTAGCCCGAACCCTAACCCTAACCCTTCCCCGAAGCCTGACCCTCACCCGTCCCCTAATCCTATCCCGTACGCTAACACTAACCCGCGCCCTCACACGTACGCTCCCCCTAAAGCGTTGTCGTACCCTCACCTGGACCCTAAACCGTCCCCGTCCCCTAACCCTAACCCTAGCCCGAACCCTAACCCTAACCCTTCCCCGAAGTCTGACCCTCAGCCGTCCCGTAATCCTAACCCGTACGCTAACACTAACCCGCGCCCTCACACGTACGCTCCCCCTAAAGCGTTGTCGTACCCTCACCTGGACCCTAAACCGTCCCCGTCCCCTAACCCTAACCCTAGCCCGCACCCTAACCCTAACCCTTCCCCGAAGCCTGACCCTCACCCGTCCCCTAATCCTAACCCGTACGCTAACACTAACCCGCGCCCTCACACGTACGCTCCCCCTAAAGCGTTGTCGTACCCTCACGTGGACCCTAAACCGTCCCCATCCCCTAACCCTAACCCTAGCCCGAACCCTAACCCTAACACTTCCCCCAAGCCTGACCCTCACCCGTCCCCTAATCCTAACCCGTACGCTAACACTAACCCACGCCCTCACACGTACGCTCCCCCTAAAGCGTTGTCGTACCCTCACCTGGACCCTAAACCGTCCCCGTCCCCTAACCCTAACCCTAGCCCGAACCCTAACCCTAACCCTTCCCCGAAGCCTGACCCTCACCCGTCCCCTAATCCTAACCCGTACGCTAACACTAACCCGCGCCCTCACACGTACGCTCCCCCTAAAGCGTTATCGTACCCTCACCTGGACCCTAAACCGTCCCCGTCCCCTAACCCTAACCCTAGCCCGAACCCTAACCCTAACCCTTCCCCGAAGCCTGACCCTCAGCCGTCCCATAATCCTAACCCGTACGCTAACACTAACCCGCGCCCTCACACGTACGCTCCCCCTAAAGCGTTGTCGTACCCTCACGTGGACCCTAAACCGTCCCCATCCCCTAACCCTAACCCTAGCCCGAACCCTAACCCTAACACTTTCCCCAAGCCTGACCCTCACCCATCCCCTAATCCTAACCCGTACGCTAACACTAAACCGCGCCCTCACACGTACGCTCCCCCTAAAGCATTGTCGTACCTTCACCTGGACCCTAAACCGTCCCCATCCCCTAACCCTAAACCTAGCCCGAACCCTAACCCTAACCCTTCCCCGAAGCCTGACCCTCACCCGTCCCCTAATCCTAACCCGTACGCTAACACTAACCTGCGCCCTCACACGTAAGCTCCCCCTAAATCGTTGTCGTACCCTCACCTGGACCCTAAACCGTCCCCGTCCCCTAACCCTAACCCTAGCCTGAACCCTAACCCTAACCCTTCCCCGAAGCCTGACCCTCACCCGTCCCCTAATCCTAACCCGTACGCTAACAGTAACCCGCTCCCTCACACGTACGCTCCCCCTAAAGCGTTGTCGTACCCTCACGTGGACCCTAAACCGTCCCCGTCCCCTAACCCTAACCCTAGCCCGAACCCTAACCCTAACCCTTCCCTGAAGCCTGACCCTCACCCGTCCCCTAATCCTAACCCGTACGCTAACACTAACCCGCGCCCTCACACGTACGCTCCCCCTAAAGCGTTGTCGTACCCTCACCTGGACCCTAAACCGTCCCCGTCCCCTAACCCTAACCCTAGCCCGAACCCTAAACCTAACCCTTCCCCGAAGCCTGACCCTCACCCGTCCCCTAATCCTAACCCGTACGCTAACACTAACCCGCGCCCTCACACGTACGCTCCCCCTAAAGCGTTGTCGTACCCTCACCTGAACCCTAAACCGTAACCGTCCCCTAACCCTAACCCTAGCCCGAACCCTAACCCTAACCCTTCCCCGAAGCCTGACCCTCACCCGTCCCCTAATCCTAACCCGTACGCTAACACTAACCCGCGCCCTCACACGTACGCTCCCCCTAAAGGGTTGTCGTACCCTCACCTGGACCCTAAACCGTCCCCGTCCCCTAACCCTAACCCTAGCCCGAACCCTAACCCTAATCCTTCTCCGAAGCCTGACCCTCACCCGTCCCCTAATCCAAACCCGTACGCTAACACTAACCCGCGCCCTCACACGTACGCTCCCCCTAAAGCGTTGTCGTACCCTCACCTGGACCCTAAACCATCCCCGTCCCCTAACCCTAACCCTAGCCCGAACCCTAACACTAACCCTTCCCCGAAGCCTGACCCTCACCCGTCCCCTAATCCTAACCCGTACGCTAACACTAACCCGCGCCCTCACACGTACGCTCCCCCTAAAGCGTTGTCGTACCCTCACCTGTACCCTAAACCGTCCCCGTCCCCTATCCCTAACCCTAGCCCGAACCCTAACCTTAACCCTTCCCCGAAGCCTGACCCTCAGCCGTCCCCTAATCCTAACCCGTACGCTAACACTAACCCGCGCCCTCACACGTACGCTCCCCCTAAAGCGTTGTCGTACCCTCACCTGGACCCTAAACCGTCCCCGTCCCCTAACCCTAACCCTAGCCCGAACCCTAACCCTAACCCTTCCCCGAAGCCTGACCCTCACCCGTCCCCTAATCCTATCCCGTACGCTAACACTAACCCGCGCCCTCACACGTACGCTCCCCCTAAAGCGTTGTCGTACCCTCACGTGGACCCTAAACCATCCCCGTCCCCTAACCCTAACCCTAGCCCGAACCCTAACCCTAACCCTTCCCCGAAGCCTGACCCTCAGCCGTCCCGTAATCCTAACCCGTACGCTAACACTAACCCGCGCCCTCACACGTACGCTCCCCCTAAAGCGTTGTCGTACCCTCACCTGGACCCTAAACCGTCCCCGTCCCCTAACCCTAACCCTAGCCCGAACCCTAACCCTAACCCTTCCGCGAAGCCTGACCCTCACCCGTCCCCTAATCCTAACCCGTACGCTAACACTAACCCGCGCCCTCACACGTACGCTCCCCCTAAAGCGTTGTCGTACCCTCACGTGGACCCTAAACCGTCCCCATCCCCTAACCCTAACCCTAGCCCGAACCCTAACCCTAACACTTCCCCCAAGCCTGACCCTCACCCATCCCCTAATCCTAACCCGTACGCTAACACTAACCCACGCCCTCACACGTACGCTCCCCCTAAAGCGTTGTCGTACCCTCACCTGGACCCTAAACCGTCCCCGTCCCCTAACCCTAACCCTAGCCCGAACCCTAACCCTAACCCTTCCCCGAAGCCTGACCCTCACCCGTCCCCTAATCCTAACCCGTACGCTAACACTAACCCGCCCCCTCACACGTACGCTCCCCCTAAAGCGTTGTCGTACCCTCACCTGAACCCTAAACCGTAACCGTCCCCTAACCCTAACCCTAGCCCGAACCCTAACCCTAACCCTTCCCCGAAGCCTGACCCTCACCCGTCCCCTAATCCTAACCCGTACGCTAACACTAACCCGCGCCCTCACACGTACGCTCCCCCTAAAGCGTTGTCGTACCCTCACCTGGACCCTAAACCGTCCCCGTCCCCTAACCCTAATCCTAGCCCGAACCCTAACCCTAATCCTTCTCCGAAGCCTGACCCTCACCCGTCCCCTAATCCAAACCCGTACGCTAACACTAACCCGCCCCCTCACACGTACGCTCCCCCTAAAGCGTTGTCGTACCCTCACCTGGACCCTAAACCATCCCCGTCCCCTAACCCTAACCCTAGCCCGAACCCTAACCCTAACCCTTCCCCGAAGCCTGACCCTCACCCGTCCCCTAATCCTAACCCGTACGCTAACACTAACCCGCGCCCTCACACGTACGCTCCCCCTAAAGCGTTGTCGTACCCTCACCTGGACCCTAAACCGTCCCCGTCCCCTAACCCTAACCCTAGGCCGAACAATAACCCTAACCCTTCCCCGAAGCCTGACCCTCACCCGTCCCCTAATCCTAACCCGTACGCTAACACTAACCCACGCCCTCACACGTACGCTCCCCCTAAAGCGTTGTCGTACCCTCACCTGGACCCTAAACCGTCCCCGTCCCCTAACCCTAACCCTAGCCCGAACCCTAACCCTAACCCTTCCCCGAAGCCTGACCCCCACCCGTCCCCTAATCCTAACCCGTACGCTAACACTAACCCGCGCCCTCACACGTACGCTCCCCCTAAAGCGTTGTCGTACCCTCACCTGTACCCTAAACCGTCCCCGTCCCCTATCCCTAACCCTAGCCCGAACCCTAACCTTAACCCTTCCCCGAAGCCTGACCCTCAGCCGTCCCCTAATCCTAACCCGTACGCTAACACTAACCCGCGCCCTCACACGTACGCTCCCCCTAAAGCGTTGTCGTACCCTCACCTGGACCCTAAACCGTCCCCGTCCCCTAACCCTAACCCTAGCCCGAACCCTAACCCTAACCCTTCCCCGAAGCCTGACCCTCACCCGTCCCCTAATCCTAACCCGTACGCTAACACTAACCCGCGCCCTCACACGTACGCTCCCCCTAAAGCGTTGTCGTACCCTCACCTGGACCCTAAACCGTCCCCGTCCCCTAACCCTAACCCTAGCCCGAACCCTAACCCTAACCCTTCCCCGAAGCCTGACCCTCAGCCGTCCCGTAATCCTAACCCGTACGCTAACACTAACCCGCGCCCTCACACGTACGCTCCCCCTAAAGCGTTGTCGTACCCTCACCTGTACCCTAAACCGTCCCCGTCCCCTATCCCTAACCCTAGCCCGAACCCTAACCTTAACCCTTCCCCGAAGCCTGACCCTCAGCCGTCCCCTAATCCTAACCCGTACGCTAACACTAACCCGCGCCCTCACACGTACGCTCCCCCTAAAGCGTTGTCGTACCCTCACCTGGACCCTAAACCGTCCCCGTCCCCTAACCCTAACCCTAGCCCGAACCCTAACCCTAACCCTTCCCTGAAGCCTGACCCTCACCCGTCCCCTAATCCTAACCCGTACGCTAACACTAACCCGCGCCCTCACACGTACGCTCCCCCTAAAGCGTTGTCGTACCCTCACCTGGACCCTAAACCGTCCCCGTCCCCTAACCCTAACCCTAGCCCGAACCCTAAACCTAACCCTTCCCCGAAGCCTGACCCTCACCCGTCCCCTAATCCTAACCCGTACGCTAACACTAACCCGCGCCCTCACACGTACGCTCCCCCTAAAGCGTTGTCGTACCCTCACCTGAACCCTAAACCGTAACCGTCCCCTAACCCTAACCCTAGCCCGAATCCTAACCCTAACCCTTCCCCGAAGCCTGACCCTCACCCGTCCCCTAATCCTAACCCGTACGCTAACACTAACCCGCGCCCTCACACGTACGCTCTCCCTAAAGCGTTGTCGTACCCTCACCTGGACCCTAAACCGTCCCCGTCCCCTAACCCTAATCCTAGCCCGAACCCTAACCCTAATCCTTCTCCGAAGCCTGACCCTCACCCGTCCCCTAATCCAAACCCGTACGCTAACACTAACCCGCGCCCTCACACGTACGCTCCCCCTAAAGCGTTGTCGTACCCTCACCTGGACCCTAAACCGTCCCCGTCCCCTAACCCTAACCCTAGCCCGAACCCTAACCCTAACCCTTCCCCGAAGCCTGACCCTCACCCGTCCCCTAATCCTAACCCGTACGCTAACACTAACCCGCGCCCTCACACGTACGCTCCCCCTAAAGCGTTGTCGTACCCTCACCTGGAAGCTAAACCGTCCCCGTCCCCTAACCCTAACCCTAGCCCGAACCCTAACCCTAACCCTTCCCCGAAGCCTGACCCTCACCCGTCCCCTAATCCTAACCCGTACGCTAACACTAACCCGCGCCCTCACACGTACGCTCCCCCTAAAGCGTTGTCGTACCCTCACCTGGACCTTAAACCGTCCCCGTCCCCTAACCCTAACCCTAGCCCGAACCCTAACCCTAACCCTTCCCCGAAGCCTGACCCTCACCCGTCCCCTAATCCTAACCCGTACGCTAAGACTAACCCGCGCCCTCACACGTACGCTCCCCCTAAAGCGTTGTCGTACCCTCACGTGGACCCTAAACCGTCCCCGTCCCCTAACCCTAACCCTAGCCCGAACCCTAACCCTAACCCTTCCCTGAAGCCTGACCCTCACCCGTCCCCTAATCCTAACCCGTACGCTAACACTAACCCGCGCCCTCACACGTACGCTCCCCCTAAAGCGTTGTCGTACCCTCACCTGGACCCTAAACCGTCCCCATCCCCTAACCCTAACCCTAGCTCGAACCCTAACCCTAACACTTCCCCCAAGCCTGACCCTCACCCATCCCCTAATCCTAACCCGTACGCTAACACTAACCCGCGCCCTCACACGTACGCTCCCCCTAAAGCGTTGTCGTACCCTCACCTGGACCCTAAACCGTCCCCGTCCCCTAACCCTAACCCTAGCCCGAACCCTAACCCTAACCCTTCCCCGAAGCCTGACCCTCACCCGTCACATAATCCTAACCCGTACGCTAACACTAACCCGCACCCTCACACGTACGCTCCCCCTAAAGCGTTGTCGTACCCTCACCTGGACCCTAAACCGTCCCCGTCCCCTAACCCTAACCCTAGCCCGAACCCTAACCCTAACCCTTCCCCGAAGCCTGACCCTCACCCGTCCGCTAATCCTAACCCGTACGCTAACACTAACCCGCGCCCTCACACGTACGCTCCCCCTAAAGCGTTGTCGTACCCTCACCTGGACCCTAAACCGTCCCCGTCCCCAACCGTAACCCTAGCCCGAACCCTATCCCTAACCCTTCCCCGAAGCCTGACCCTCACCCGTCCCCTAATCCTAACCCGTACGCTAACACTAAACCGCGCCCTCACACGTACGCTCCCCCTAAAGCGTTGTCGTACCCTCACCTGGACCCTAAACCGTCCCCATCCCCTAACCCTAACCCTAGCCCGAACCCTAACCCTAACCCTTCCCCGAAGCCTGACCCTCACCCGTCCCCTAATCCTAACCCGTACGCTAACACTAACCCGCGCCCTCACACGTACGCTCCCCCTAAAGCGTTGTCGTACCCTCACCTGGACCCTAAACCGTCCCCGTCCCCAACCCTAACCCTAGCCCGAACCCTAACCCTAACCCTTCCCCGAAGCCTGACCCTCAGCCGTCCCCTAATCCTAACCCGTACGCTAACACTAGCCCGTGCCCTCACTCGTACGCTCCCCCTAAAGCGTTGTCGTACCCTCACCTGGACCCTAAACCGTCCCCATCCCCTAACCCTAACCCTAGCCCGAACCCTAACCCTAAACCTTCCCCGAAGCCTGACCCTCAGCAGTCCCCTAATCCTAACCCGTACGCTAACACTAACCCGCGCCCTCACACGTACGCTCCCCCTAAAGCGTTATCGTACCCTCACCTGGACCCTAAACCGTCCCCGTCCCCTAACCCTAACCCTAGCCCGAACCCTAACCCTAACCCTTCCCCGAACCCTGACCCTCAGCCTTCCCCTAATCCTAACCCGTACGCTAACGCTAACCCGCGCCCTCACACGTACGCTCCCCCTAAAGCGTTGTCGTATCCTCACCTGGACCCTAAACCATCCCCGTCCCCTAACCCTAACCCTAGCCCGAACCCTAACCCTAACCCTTCCCCGAAGCCTGACCCTCACCCGTCCCCTAATCCTAACCCGTACGCTAACACTAACCCGCGCCCTCACACGTACGCTCCCCCTGAAGCGTTGTCGTACCCTCACCTGGACCCTAAACCGTCCCCGTCCCCTAACCCTAACCCTAGCCCGAACCCTAACGCTAACCCTTCCCCAAAGCCTGACCCTCAGCCGTCCCCTAATCCTAACCCGTACGCTAAGACAAACCCGCCTTCTCACACGTACGCTCCCCCTAAAGCGTTGTCATACCCTCACGTGGACCCTAAACCGTCCCCGTCCCCTAACCCTAACCCTAGCCCGAACCCTAACCCTAACCCTTCCCTGAAGCCTGACCCTCACCCGTCCCCTAATCCTAACCCGTACGCTAACACTAACCCGCGCCCTCACACGTACGCTCCCCCTAAAGCGTTGTCGTACCCTCACCTGGACCCTAAACCGTCCCCGTCCCCTAACCCTAACCCTAGCCCGAACCCTAAACCTAACCCTTCCCCGAAGCCTGACCCTCACCCGTCCCCTAATCCTAACCCGTACGCTAACACTAACCCGCGCCCTCACACGTACGCTCCCCCTAAAGCGTTGTCGTACCCTCACCTGAACCCTAAACCGTAACCGTCCCCTAACCCTAACCCTAGCCCGAACCCTAACCCTAACCCTTCCCCGAAGCCTGACCCTCACCCGTCCCCTAATCCTAACCCGTACGCTAACACTAACCCGCGCCCTCACAAGTACGCTCCCCCTAAAGCGTTGTCGTACCCTCACCTGGACCCTAAACCGTCCCAGTCCCCTAAACCTAATCCTAGCCCGAACCCTAACCCTAATCCTTCTCCAAAGCCTGACCCTCACCCGTCCCCTAATCCAAACCCGTACGCTAACACTAACCCGCGCCCTCACACGTACGCTCCCCCTAAAGTGTTGTCGTACCCTCACCTGGACCCTAAACCGTCCCCGTCCCCTAACCCTAACCCTAGCCCGAACCCTAACCCTAACCCTTCCCCGAAGCCTGACCCTCACCCGTCCCCTAATCCTAACCCGTACGCTAACACTAACCCACGCCCTCACACGTACGCTCCCCCTAAAGCGTTGTCGTACCCTCACCTGGACCCTAAACCGTCCCCGTCCCCTAACCCTAACCCTAGCCCGAACCCTAACCCTAACCCTTCCCCGAAGCCTGACCCTCACCCGTCCCCTAATCCTAACCCGTACGCTAACACTAACCCGCGCCCTCACACGTACGCTCCCCCTAAAGCGTTGTCGTACCCTCACCTGGACCCTAAACCGTCCCCGTCCCCTAACCCGAACCCTAGCCCGAACCCTAACCCTTACCCTTCCCCGAAGCCTGACCCCCACCCGTCCCCTAATCCTAACCCGTACGCTAACACTAACACGCACCCTCACACGTACGCTCCCCCTAAAGCGTTGTCGTACCCTCACCTGGACCCTAAACCGTCCCCGTCCCCTAACCCTAACCCTAGCCCGAACCCTAACCCTAACCCTTCCCCGAAGCCTGACCCTCAGCCGTCCCCTAATCCTAACCCGTACGCTAAGACTAACCCGCGCCCTCACACGTACGCTCCCCCTAAAGCGTTGTCGTACCCTCACCTGGACCCTAAACCGTCCCCGTCCCCTAACCCTAACCCTAGCCCGAACCCTAACCCTAACCCTTCCCCGAAGCCTGACCCTCAGCCGTCCCGTAATCCTAACCCGTACGCTAACACTAACCCGCGCCCTCACACATACGCTCCCCCTAAAGCGTTGTCGTACCCTCACCTGGACCCTAAACCGTCCCCGTCCCCTAACCCTAAGCCTAGCCCGAACCCTAACCCTAACCCTTCCCCGAAGCTTGACCCTCACCCGTCCCCTAATCCTAACCCGTACGCTAACACTAACCCGCGCCCTCACACGTACGCTCCCCCTAAAGCGTTGTCGTACCCTCACGTGGACCCTAAACCGTCCCCATCCCCTAACCCTAACCCTAGCCCGAACCCTAACCCTAACACTTCCCCCAAGCCTGACCCTCACCCATCCCCTAATCCTAAAGCGTACGCTAACACTAACCCGCGCCCTCACACGTACGCTCCCCCTAAAGCGTTGTCATACCCTCACCTGGACCCTAAACCGTCCCCGTCCCCTAACCCTAACCCTAGCCCGAACCCTAACCCTAACCCTTCCCCGAAGCCTGACCCTCACCCGTCACCTAATCCTAACCCGTACGCTAACACTAACCCGCACCCTCACACGTACGCTCCCCCTAAAGCGTTGTCGTACCCTCACCTGGACCCTAAACCGTCCCCGTCCCCTAACCCTAACCCTAGCCCGAACCCTAACCCTAACCCTTCCCCGAAGCCTGAACCTCACCCGTCCCCTAATCCTAACCCGTACGCTAACACTAACCCGCGCCCTCACACGTACGCTCCCCCTAAAGCGTTGTCGTACCCTCACCTGGACCCTAAACCGTCCCCGTCCCCAACCGTAACCCTAGCCCGAACCCTAACCCTAACCCTTCCCCGAAGCCTGACCCTCACCCGTCCCCTAATCCTAACCCGTACGCTAACACTAAACCGCGCCCTCACACGTACGCTCCCCCTAAAGCGTTGTCGTACCCTCACCTGGACACTAAACCTTCCCCGTCCCCTAACCCTAACCCTAGCCCGAACCCTAACCCTAACCCTTCCCCGAAGCCTGACCCTCACCCGTCCCCTAATCCTAACCCGTACGCTAACACTAACCCACGCCCTCACACGTACGCTCCCCCTAAAGCGTTGTCGTACCCTCACCTGGACCCTAAACCGTCCCCGTCCCCTAATCCTAACCCTAGCCCGATACCTAACCCTAACCCTTCCCCGAAGCCTGACCCTCAGCCTTCCCCTAATCCTAACCCGTACGCTAACACTAACCTGCGCCCTCACACGTACGCTCCCCCTAAATCGTTGTTGTACCCTCACCTGGACCCTAAACCGTCCCCGTCCCCAACCCTAACCCTAGCCCGAACCCTAACCCTAACCCTTCCCCGAAGCCTGACCCTCAGCCGTCCCCTAATCCTAACCCGTACGCTAACACTAGCCCGTGCCCTCACTCGTACGCTCCCCCTAAAGCGTTGTCGTACCCTCACCTGGACCCTAAACCGTCCCCATCCCCTAACCCTAACCCTAGCCCGAACCCTAACCCTAAACCTTCCCCGAAGCCTGACCCTCAGCAGTCCCCTAATCCTAACCCGTACGCTAACACTAACCCGCGCCCTCACATGTACGCTCCCCCTAAAGCGTTATCGTACCCTCACCTGGACCCTAAACCGTCCCCGTCCCCTAACCCTAACCCTAGCCCGAACCCTAACCCTAACCCTTCCCCGAAGCCTGACCCTCAGCCGTCCCCTAATCCTAACCCGTACGCTAACACTAACCCGCGCCCTCACACGTATGCTCCCCCTAAAGCGTTGTCGTACCCTCACCTGGACCCTAAACCGTCCCCGTCCCCTAACCCTAACCCTAGCCCGAACCCTAACCCTAACCCTTCCCCGAAGCCTGACCCTCACCCGTCCCCTAATCCTAACCCGTACGCTAACACTAACCCGCGCCCTCACACGTACGCTCCCCCTAAAGCGTTGTCGTACCCTCACCTGGACCCTAAACCGTCCCCGTCCCCTAACCCTAACCCTAGCCCGAACCCTAACCCTAAACCTTCCCCGAAGCCTGACCCTCAGCCGTCCCCTAATCCTAACCCGTACGCTAAGACTAACCCGCGCCCTCACACGTACGCTCCCCCTAAAGCGTTGTCGTACCCTCACGTGGACCCTAAACCGTCCCCATCCCCTAACCCTAACCCTAGCCCGAACCCTAACCCTAACCCTTCCCTGAAGCCTGACCCTCACCCGTCCCCTAATCCTAACCCGTACGCTAACACTAACCCGCGCCCTCACACGTATGCTCCCCCTAAAGCGTTGTCGTACCCTCACCTGGACCCTAAACCGTCCCCGTCCCCTAACCCTAACCCTAGCCCGAACCCTAAACCTAACCCTTCCCCGAAGCCTGACCCTCACCCGTCCCCTAATCCTAACCCGTACGCTAACACTAACCCGCGCCCTCACACGTACGCTCCCCCTAAAGCGTTGTCGTACCCTCACCTGAACCCTAAACCGTAACCGTCCCCTAACCCTAACCCTAGCCCGAACCCTAACCCTAACCCTTCCCCGAAGCCTGACCCTCACCCGTCCCCTAATCCTAACCCGTACGCTAACACTAACCCGCGCCCTCACAAGTACGCTCCCACTAAAGCGTTGTCGTACCCTCACCTGGACCCTAAACCGTCCCAGTCCCCTAACCCTAATCCTAGCCCGAACCCTAACCCTAATCCTTCTCCGAAGCCTGACCCTCACCCGTCCCCTAATCCAAACCCGTACGCTAACACTAACCCGCGCCCTCACACGTACGCTCCCCCTAAAGCGTTGTCGTACCCTCACCTGGACCCTAAACCGTCCCCGTCCCCTAACCCTAACCCTAGCCCGAACCCTAACCCTAACCCTTCCCCAAAGCCTGACCCTCACCCGTCCCCTAATCCTAACCCGTACGCTAACACTAACCCGCGCCCTCACACGTACGCTCCCCCTAAAGCGTTGTCGTACCCTCACCTGGACCCTAAACCGTCCCCGTCCCCTAACCCTAACCCTAGCCCGAACCCTAACCCTAACCCTTCCCCGAAGCCTGACCCTCAGCCGTCCCCTAATCCTAACCCGTACGCTAACACTAACCTGCGCCCTCACACGTACGCTCCTCCTAAAGCGTTGTCGAACCCTCACCAGGACCCTAAACCGTCCCCGTCCCCTAACCCTAACCCTAGCCCGAACCCTAACCCTAACCCTTCCCCGAAGCCTGACCCTCAGCCGTCCCAAAATCCTAACCCGTACGCTAACACTAACCCGCGCCCTCACACGTACGCTCCCCCTAAAGCGTTGTCGTACCCTCACCTGGACCCTAAACCGTCCCTGTCCCCTAACCCTAACCCTAGCCAGAACCCTAACCCTAACCCTTCCCCGAAGCCTGACCCTCACCCGTCCCCTAATCCTAACCCGTACGCTAACACTAACCCGCGCCCTCACACGTACGCTCCCCCTAAAGCGTTGTCGTACCCTCACCTGGACCCTAAACTGTCCCCGTCCCCTAACCCTAACCCTAGCCCGAACCCTAACCCTAACCCTTCCCCGAAGCCTGACCCTCACCCGTTCCCTAATCCTAACCCGTACGCTAACACTAACCCGCGCCCTCACACGTACGCTCCCCCTAAAGCGTTGTCGTACCCTCACCTGGACCCTAAACCGTCCCCGTCCCCTAACCCTAACCCTAGCCCGAACCCTAACCCTAAACCTTCCCCGAAGCCTGACCCTCACCCGTCCCCTAATCCTAACTCGTACGCTAACACTAACCCGCGCCCTCACACATATGCTCCCCCTAAAGCGTTGTCGTACCCTCACCTGGACCCTAAACCGTACCCGTCGCCTAACCCTAACCCTAGCCCGAAACCTAACCCTAACCCTTCCCCGAAGCCTGACACTCACCCGTCCCCTAATCCTAACCCGTACGCTAACACTAACCCGCGCCCTCACACGTACGCTCCCCCTAAAGCGTTGTCGTACCCTCACCTGGACCGAAAACCGTCCCCGTCCCCTAACCCTAACCCTAGCCCGAACCCTAACCCTAACCCTTCCCCGAAGCCTGACCCTCAGCCGTCCCCAAATCCTAACCCGTACGCTAACACTAACCCGCGCCCTCACACGTACGCTTCCCCTAAAGCGTTGTCGTACCCTCACCTGGACCCTAAACCGTCCCCGTCCCCTAACCCTAACCCTAGCCCGAACCCTAACCCTAACCCTTCCCCGAAGCCTGACCCTCAGCCGTCCCCTAATCCTAACCCGTACGCTAACACTAACCCACGCCCTCACACGTATGCTCCCCCTAAAGCGTTGTCGTACCCTCACCTGGACCCTAAACCGTCCCCGTCCCCTAACCCTAACCCTAGCCCAAACCCTAACCCTAACCCTTCCCCGAAGCCTGACCCTCAGCCGTCCCCTAATCCTAAACCGTACGCTAACACTAACCCGCGCCCTCACACGTACGCTTCCCCTAAAGCATTGTCGTACCCTCACCTGGACCCTAAACCGTCCCCGTCCCCTAACCCTAACCCTAGCCCGAACGCTAACCCTAACCCTTCCCCGAAGCCTGACCCTCACCCGTCCCCTAATCCTAACCCGTACGCTAACACTAACCCGCACCCTCACACGTACGCTCCCCCTAAAGCGTTGTCGTACCCTCACCTGGACCCTAAACCGTCCCCGTCCCCTAACCCTAACCCTAGCCCGAACCCTAACCCTAACCCTTCCCCGAAGCCTGACCCTCACCCGTCCCCTAATCCTAACCCGTACGCTAACACTAACCCGCGCCCTCACACGTACGCTCCCCCTAAAGCGTTGTCGTACCCTCACCTGGACCCTAAACCATCCCCGTCCCCTAACCCTAACCCTAGCCCGAACCCTAACCCTAACCCTTCCCCGAAGCCTGACCCTCACCCGTTCCCTAATCCTAACCCGTACGCTAACACTAACCCGCGCCCTCACACGTACGCTCCCCCTAAAGCGTTGTCGTACCCTCACCTGGACCCTAAACCGTCCCCGTCCCCTAACCCTAACCCTAGCCCGAACCCTAACTCTAAACCATCCCCGAAACCTGACCCTCACCTGTCCCCTAATCCTAACCCGTACGCTAACGCTAACCCGCGCCCTCACACGTAGGCTCCCCCTAAAGCGTTGTCGAATCCTCACCTGGACCCTAAACCATCCCCGTCCCCTAACCCTAACCCTAGACCGAACCCTAACCCTAACCCTTCCCCGAAGCCTGACCCTCACCCGTCCCCTAATGCTAACCCGTACGCTAACACTAACCCGCGCCCTCACACGTACGCTCCCCCTAAAGCGTTGTCATACCCTCACCTGGACCCTAAACCGTCCCCGTCCCCAACCCTAACAATAGCCCGAACCCTAACCCTAACCCTTCCCCGAAGCCTGACCCTCACCCGTCCCCTAATCCTAACCCGTACGCTAACACTAAACCGCGCCCTCACACGTACGCTCCCCCTAAAGCGTTGTCGTACCCTCACCTGGACCCTAAACCGTCACCGTCCCCTAACCCTAACCCTAGCCCGAACCCTAACCCTAACCCTTCCCTGAAGCCTGACCCTCACCCGTCCCCTAATCCTAACCCGTACGCTAACACTATCCCGCGCCCTCACACGTACGCTCCCCCTAAAGCGTTGTCGTACCCTCCCCTGGACACTAAACCTTCCCCGTCCCCTAACCCTAACCCTAGCCTGAACCCAAACCCTAACCCTTCCCCGAAGCCTGACCCTCACCCGTCCCCTAATCCTAACCCGTACGCTAACACTAACTCACGCCCTCACACGTACGCTCCCCCTAAAGCGTTGCCGTACCCTCACCTGGACCCTAAACCGTCCCCGTCCCCTAATCCTAACCCTAGCCCGATACCTAACCCTAACCCTTCCCCGAAGCCTGACCCTCAGCCTTCCCCTAATCCTAACCCGTACGCTAACACTAACCCGTGCCCTCACACGTACGCTCCCCCTAAATCGTTGTCGTACCCTCACCTGGACCCTAAACCGTCCCCGTCCCCAACCCTAACCCTAGCCCGAACCCTAACCCTAACCCTTCCCCGAAGCCTGACCCTCAGCCGTCCCCTAATCCTAATCCGTATGCTAACAATAACCCGTGCCCTCACTCGTACGCTCCCCCTAAAGCGTTGTCGTACCCTCACCTGGACCCTAAACCGTCCCCATCCCCTAACCCTAACCCTAGCCCGAACCCTAACCCTAACCCTTCCCCGAAGCCTGACCCTCACCCGTCCCATAATCCTAACCCGTACGCTAACACTAACACGCGCCCTCACACGTATGCTCCCCCTAAAGCGTTATCGTACCCTCACCTGGACCCTAAACCGTCCCCGTCCCCTAACCCTAACCCTAGCCCGAACCCTAACCCTAACCCTTCCCCGAAGCCTGATCCTCAGCCGTCCCCTAATCCTAACCCGTACGCTAACACTAACCCGCGCCCTCACACGTACGCTCCCCCTAAAGCGTTGTCATACCCTCACCTGGACCCTAAACCGTCCCCGTCCCCTAACCCTAACCCTAGCCCGAACCCTAACCCTAACCCTTCCCCGAAGCCTGACCCTCACCCGTCCCCTAATCCTAACCCGTACGCTAACACTAACCCGCGCCCTCACATGTACGCTCCCCCTAAAGCGTTGTCGTACCCTCACCTGGACCCTAAACCGTCCCCGTCCCCTAACCCTAACCCTAGCCCGAACCCTAACCCTAACCCTTCCCCGAAGCCTGACCCTCAGCCGTCCCCTAATCCTAACCCGTACGCTAAGACTAACCCGCGCCCTCAAACGTACGCTCCCCCTAAAGCGTTGTCGTAACCTCACCTGGACCCTAAACCGTCCCCGTCCCCTAACCCTAACCCTAACCCTAGCCCGAACCCTAACCCTAACCCTTCCCCGAAGCCTGACCCTCAGCCGTCCCCTAATCCTAACCCGTACGCTACCACTAACCCGCGCCCTCACACGTACGCTCCCCCTAAAGCGTTGTCGTACCCTCACCTGGACCCTAAACCGTCCCCGTCCCCTAACCCTAACCCTAGCCCGAACCCTAACCCTAACCCTTCCCCGAAGCCTGACTCTCAGCCGTCCCCTAATCCTAACCCGTACGCTAACACTAACCCGCGCCCTCACACGTACGCTCCCCCTAAAGCGTTGTCGTACCCTCATGTGGACCCTAAACCGTCCCCGTCCCCTAACCCTAACCCTAGCCCGAACCCTAAACCTAACCCTTCCCCGAAGCCTGACCCTCACCCGTCCCCTAATCCTAACCCGTACGCTAACACTAACCCGCGCCCTCACACGTACGCTCCCCCTAAAGCGTTGTCGTACCCTCACCTGGACCCTAAACCGTCCCCGTCCCCTAACCCTAACCCTAGCCCGAACCCTAACCCTAACCCTTCCCCGAAGCCTGACCCTCAGCCGTCCCCTAATCCTAACCCGTACGCTAACACTAACCCGCACCCTCACACGTACGCTCCCCCTAAAGCGTTGTCGTACCCTCACCTGGACCCTTAACCGTCCCCGTCCCCTAACCCTAACCCTAGCCCGAACCCTAACCCTAACCCTTCCCCGAAGCCTGACCCTCAGCCGTGCCCTAATACTAAACCGTACGCTAACACTAACCCGCGCCCTCACACGTACGCTCCCCCTAAAGCGTTGTCGTACCCTCACCTGGACTCTAAACCGTCGCCGTCCCCTAACCGTAACCCTAGCCCGAACCCTAACCCTAACTCTTCCCCGAAGCCTGACCCTCACCCGTCCCCTAATCCTAACCCGTACGCTAACACTAACCCGCGCCCTCACACGTACGCTCCCCCTAAAGCATTGTCGTACCCTCACCTGGACCCTAAACCGTCCCCGTCCCCTAACCCTAACCCTAGCCCGAACCCTAACCTTAACCCTTCCCCGAAGCCTGACCCTCAGCCGTCCCCTAATCCTAACCCGTACGCTAACACTAACCCGTGCCCTCATACGTACACTCCCCCTAAAACGTTGTCGTACCCTCACCTGGACCCTAAACCGTCCCCGTCCCCTAACCCTAACCCTAGCCCGAACCATAACCCTAACCCTTCCCCGAAGCCTGACACTCACCCGTCCCCTAATCCTAACCCGTACGCTAACACTAACCCGCGCCCTCACACGTACGCTCCCACTAAAGCGATGTCGTACCCTCACCTGGACCCTAAACCGTCCCCGTCCCCTAACCCTAACCCTAGCCCGAACCCTAACCCTAACCCTTCCCCGAAGCCTGACCCTCACCCGTCCCCTAATCCTAACCCGTACGCTAACACTAACCCGCGCCCTCACATGTACTCTCCCCCTAAAGCGTTGTCGTACCCTCACCTGGACCCTAAACCGTCCCCGTCCCCTAAACCTAACCCTAGCCCGAACCCTAACCCTAACCCTTCCCCGAAGCCTGACCCTCACCCGTCCCCTAATCCTAACCCGTACGCTAACACTAACCCGCGCCCTCACACGTACGCTCCCCCTAAAGCGTTGTCGTACCCTCACCTGGACCCTAAACCGTCCCCGTCCCCTAAACCTAACCCTAGCCCGAACCCTAACCCTAACCCTTCCCCGAAGCCTGACCCTCACCCGTCCCCTAATCCTAACCCGTACGCTAACACTAACCCGCGCCCTCACACGTACGCTCCCCCTAAAGCGTTGTCGTACCCTCACCTGGACCCTAAACCGTCCCCGTCCCCTAACCCTAACCCTAGCCCGAACCCTAACCCTAACCCTTCCCGGAAGCGTGACCCTCACCGTCCCCTAATCCTAAACCGTACGCTAACACTAACCCGCGCCCTCACACATACGCTCCCCCTAAAGCGTTGTCGTACCCTCATATGGACCCTAAACCGTCCCCGTCCCCTAACCCTAACCCTAGCCCGAACCCTAACCCTAACACTTCCCCGAAGCCTGACCCTCACCCGTCCCCTAATCCTAACCCGTACGCTAACACTAACCTGCGCCCTCACACGTACGCTCCCCCTAAAGCGTTGTCGTACCCTCACCTGGACCCTAAACCGTCCCCGTCCCCTAACCCTAACCCTAGCCCGAACCCTAAACCTAACCCTTCCCAGAAGCCTGACCCTCACCCGTCCCCTAATCCTAACCCGTACCCTAACACTAACCCGCGCCCTCACACGTAGTCTCCCCCTAAAGCGTTGTCGTACCATCACCTGGACCCTAAACCGTCCCCGTCCCCTAAACCTAACCCTAGCCCGAACCCTAACCCTAACCCTTCCCCGATGCCTGACCCGCACCCGGCCCCTAATCCTAACCCGTACGCTAACACTAACCCGCGCCCTCACACGTACGCTCCCCCTAAAGCGTTGTCGTACCCTCACCTGGACCCTAAACCGTCCCCGTCCCCTAACCCTAAACCTAGCCCGAACCCTAACCCTAACCCTTCCCCGAAGCCTGACCCTCAGCCGTCCCCTAATCCTAAACCGTACGCTAACACTAACCCACGCCCTCACACGTACGCTCCCCCTAAAGCGTTGTCGTACCCTCACCTGGACCCTAAACCGTCCCCGTCCCCTAACCCTAACCCTAGCCCGAACCCTAACCCTAACACTTCCCCGAAGCCTGACCCTCAGCCGTCCCCTAATCCTAACCCGTACGCTACCACTAACCCGCGCCCTCACACGTACGCTCCCCCTAAAGCGTTGTCGTACCCTCACCTGGACCCTAAACCGTCCCCGTCCCCTAACCCTAACCCTAGCCCGAACCCTAACCCTAACCCTTCCCCGAAGCCTGACCCTCAGCCGTCCCCTAATCCTAACCCGTACGCTAACACTAACCCGCGCCCTCACACGTACGCTCCCCCTAAAGCGTTGTCGTACCCTCACCTGGACCCTAAACCGTCCCCGTCCCCTAACCCTAACCCTAGCCCGAACCCTAACCCTAACCCTTCCCCGAAGCCTGACCCTCAGCCGTCCCCTAATCCTAACCCGTACGCTAACACTAACCCGCGCCCTCACACGTACGCTCCCACTAAAGCGTTGTCGTACCCTCACCTGGACCCTAAACCGTTCCCGTCCCCTAACCCTAACCCTAGCCCGAACCCTAACCCTAACCCTTCCCCGAAGCCTGACCCTCACCCGTCCCCTAATCCTAACCCGTACGCTAACACTAACCCGCGCCCTCACACGTACGCTCCCCTAAAGCGTTGTCGTACCCTCACCTGGACCCTAAACCGTCCCCGTCCCCTAACCCTAACCCTAGCCCGAACCCTAACCCTAACCCTTCCCCGAAGCCTGACCCTCACCCGTCCCCTAATCCTAACCCGTACGCTAACACTAACCCGCGCCCTCACACGTACGCTCCCACTAAAGCGTTGTCGTACCCTCACCTGGACCCTAAACCGTCCCCGTCCCCTAACCCTAAAACTAGCCCGAACCCTAACCCTAACACTTCCCCGAAGCCTGACCCTCAGCCGTCCCCTAATCCTAACCCGTACGCTAACACTAACCCGCGCCCTCACACGTACGCTCCCCCTAAAGCGTTGTCATACCCTCACCTGGACCCTAAACCGTCCCCGTCCCCTAACCCTAACCCTAGCCCGAACCCTAACCCTAACTCTTCCCCGAAGCCTGACCCTCAGCCGTCCCCTAATACTAACCCGTACGCTAACACTAACCCGCGCCCTCACACGTACGCTCCCCCTAAAGCGTTGTCGTACCCTCACCTGGACCCTAAACCGTCCCCGTCCCCTAACCCTAACCCTAGCCCGAACCCTAACCCTAACCCTTCCCCGAAGCCTGACCCTCAGCCGTCCCCTAATCCTAACCCGTACGCTAACACTAACCAACGCCCTCACACGTACACTCCCCCTAAAACGTTGTCGTACCCTCACCTGGACCCTAAACCGTCCCCGTCCCCTAACCCTAACCCTAGCCCGAACCCTAACCCTAACCCTTCCCCGAAGCCTGACCCTGAGCCGTCCCCTAATCCTAACCCGTACGCTAACACTAACCTGCGCCCTCACACGTACGCTCCCCCTAAAGCGTTGTCGTACCCTCACCTGGACCCTAAACCGTCCCCCTCCCCTAACCCTAACCCTAGCCCGAACCCTAAACCTAACCCTTCCCAGAAGCCTGACCCTCACCCGTCCCCTAATCCTAACCCGTACGCTAACACTAACCCGCGCCCTCACACGTAGGCTCCCCCTAAAGCGTTGTCGTACCCTCACCTGGACCCTAAACCGTCCCCGTCCCCTAACCCTAACCCTAGCCCGAACCCTAACCCTAACCCTTCCCCGAAGCCTGACCCTCACCCGGCCCCTAATCCTAACCCGTACGCTAACACTAACCCGCGCCCTCACACGTACGCTCCACCTAAAGCGTTGTCGTACCCTCACCTGGACCCTAAACCGTCCCCGTCCCCTAACCCTAACCCTAGCCCGAACCCTAACCCTAACCCTTCCCCGAAGCCTGACCCTCAGCCGTCCCCTAATCCTAACCCGTACGCTAACACTAACCCACGCCCTCACACGTACGCTCCCCCTAAAGCGTTGTCGTACCCTCACCTGGACCCTAAACCGTCCCCTAACCCTAACCCTAGCCCGAACCCTAACCCTAACCCTTCCCCGAAGCCTGACCCTCACCCGTCCCCTAATCCTAACCCGTACGCTAACACTAACCCGCGCCCTCACACGTACGCTCCCCCTAAAGCGTTGTCGTACCCTCACCTGGACCCTAAACCGTCCCCGTCCCCTAACCCTAACCCTAGCCCGAACCCTAACCCTAACCCTTCCCCGAAGCCTGACCCTCAGCCGTCCCCTAATCCTAACCCGTACGCTAACACTAACCCGCGCGCTCACACGTACGCTCCCCCTAAAGCGTTGTCGTACCCTCACCTGGACCCTAAACCGTCCCCGTCCCCTAACCCTAACCCTAGCCCGAACCCTTAACCTAACCCTTCCCCGAAGCCTGACCCTCACCCGTCCCCTAATCCTAACCCGTACGCTAACACTAACCCGCGCCCTCACACGTAGGCTCCCCCTAAAGCGTTGTCGTACCCTCACCTGGACCCTAAACCGTCCTCGTCCCCTAACCCTAACCCTAGCCCGAACCCTAACCCTAACCCTTCCCCGAAGCCTGACCCTCACCCGTCCCCTAATCCTAACCCGTATGTTAACACTAACCCGCGCCCTCACACGTACGCTCCCCCTAAAGCGTTGTCGTACCCTCACCTGGACTCTAAACCGTCCCCGTCCCCTAATCCTAACCCTAGCCCGAACCCTAACCCTAACCCTTCCCCGAAGCCTGACAACCACCCGTCCCCTAATCCTAACCCGTACGCTAACACTAACCCGCGCCCTCACACGTACGCTCCCCCTAAAGCGTTTTCGTACCCTCACCTGGACCCTAAACCGTCCCCGTCCCCTAACCCTAACCCTAGCCCGAACCCTAACCCTAACCCTTCCCCGAAGCCTGACCCTCAGCCGTCCCCTAATCCTAACCCGTACGCTAACACTAACCCGCGCCCTCACACGTACGCTCCCACTAAAGCGTTGTCGTACCTTCACCTGGACCCTAAACCGTCCCCGTCCCCTAACCCTAACCCTAGCCCGAACCCTAACCCTAACCCTTCCCCGAAGCCTGACCCTCACCCGTCCCCTAATCCTAACCCGTACGCTAACACTAACCCGCGCCCTCACACGTACACTCCCCTAAAGCGTTGTCGTACCCTCACCTGGACCCTAAACCGTCCCCGTCCCCTAACCCTAACCCTAGCCCGAATCCAAACCCTAACCCTTCCCCGAAGCCTGACCCTCACCCGTCCCCTAATCCTAACCTGTACGCTAACACTAACCCGTGCCCTCACACGTACGCTCCCACTAAAGCGTTGTCGTACCCTCACCTGGACCCTAAACCGTCCCCGTCCCCTAACCCTAAAACTAGCCCGAACCCTAACCCTAACGCTTCCCCGAAGCCTGACCCTCAGCCGTCCCCTAATCCTAACCCCTACGCTAACACTAACCCGCGCCCTCACACGTACGCTCCCCCTAAAGCGTTGTCGTACCCTCACCTGGACCCTAAACCGTCCCCGTCCCCTAACCCTAACCCTAGCCCGAACCCTAACCCTAACTCTTCCCCGAAGCCTGACCCTCACCCGTCCCCTAATCCTAACCCGTACGCTAACACTAACCCGCGCCCTCACACGTACGCTCCCCCTAAAGCGTTGTCGTACCCTCACCTGGACCCTAAACCGTCCCCGTCCCTTAACCCTAACCCTAGCCCGAACCCTAACCCTAACCCTTCCCCGAAGCCTGACCCTCAGCCGTCCCCTAAGCCTAACCCGTACGCTAACACTAACCAATGCCCTCACACGTACATTCCCCCTAAAACGTTGTCGTACCCTCACCTGGACCCTAAACCGTCCCCGTCCCCTAACCCTAACCCTAGCCCGAACCCTAACCCTAACCCTTCCCCGAAGCCTGACCCTGAGCCGTCCCCTAATCCTAACCCGTACGCTAACAGTAACCTGCGCCCTCACACGTACGCTCCCCCTAAAGCGTTGTCGTACCCTCACTTGGACCCTAAACCGTCCCCGTCCCCTAACCCTAACCCTAGACCGAACCCTAACCCTAACCCTTCCCCGAAGCCTGACCCTCACCCGGCCCCTAATCCTAACCCGTACGCTAACACTAACCCGCGCCCTCACACGTACGCTCCCCCTAAAGCGTTGTCGTACCCTCACCTGGACCCTAAACCGTCCCCGTCCCCTAACCCTAACCCTAGCCCGAACCCTAACCCTAAACCTTCCCCGAAGCCTGACCCTCAGCCGTCCCCTAATCCTAACGCGTACGATAACACTAACCCACGCCCTCACACGTACGCTCCCCCTAAAGCGTTGTCGTACCCTCACCTGGACCCTAAACCGTCCCCGTCCCCTAACCCTAACCCTAGCCCGAACCCTAACCCTAACCCTTCCCCGAAGCCTGACCCTCACCCGTCCCCTAATCCTAACCCGTACGCTAACACTAACCCGCGCCCTCACACGTACGCTCCCCCTAAAGCGTTGTCGTACCCTCACCTGGACCCTAATCCGTCCCCGTCCCCTAACCCTAACCCTAGCCCGAACCCTAACCCTAACCCTTCCCCGAAGCCTGACCCTCAGCCGGCCCCTAATCCTAACCCGTACGCTAACACTAACCCGCGCGCTCACACGTACGCTCCCCCTAAAGCGTTGTCGTACCCTCACCTGGACCCTAAGACGTCCCCGTCCCCTAACCCTAACCCTAGCCCGAACCCTTAACCTAACCCTTCCCCGAAGCCTGACCCTCACCCGTCCCCTAATCCTAACCCGTACGCTAACACTAACCCACGCCCTCACACGTAGGCTCCCCCTAAAGCGTTGTCGTAGCCTCACCTGGACCCTAAACCGTCCCCGTCCCCTAACCCTAACCCTAGCCCGAACCCTAACCCTAACCCTTCCCCGAAGCCTGACCCTCACCCGTCCCCTAATCCTAACCCGTACGTTAACACTAACCCGCGCCCTCACACGTACGCTCCCCCTAAAGCGTTGTCGTACCCTCACCTGGACCCTAAACCGTCCCCGTCCCCTAACCCTAACCCTAGCCCGAACCCTAACCCTAACCCTTCCCCGAAGCCTGACCCTCACCCGTCCCCTAATCGTAACCCGTACGCTAACACTAACCCACGCCCTCACACGTACGCTCCCCCTAAAGCGTTGTCGTACCCTCACCTGGACCCTAAACCGTCCCCGTCCCCTAACCCTAACCCTAGCCCGAACCCTAACCCTAACCCTTCCCCGAAGCCTGACCCTCAACCGTCCAGTAATCCTAACCCGTACGCTAACACTAACCCGCGCCCTCACACGTACGCTCCCCCTAAAGCGTTGTCGTACCCTCACCTGGACCCTAAACCGTCCCCGTCCCCTAACCCTAACCCTAGCCCGAACCCTAACCCTAACCCTTCCCCGAAGCCTGACCCTCACCCGTCCCCTAATCCTAACCCGTACGCTAACACTAACCCGCGCCCTCACACGTACGCTCCCCCTAAAGCGTTGTCGTACCCTCACCTGGACCCTAAACCGTCCCCGTCCCCTAACCCTAACCCTAGCCCGAACCCTAACCCTAACCGTTCCCCGAAGCCTGACCCTCACCCGTCCCCTAATCCTAACCCGTACGCTAACACTAACCTGCGCCCTCACACGTACGCTCCCCCTAAAGCATTGTCATACCCTCACCTGGACCCTAAACCGTCCCCGTCCCCTAACCCTAACCCTAGCCCGAACCCTAACCCTAACCCTTCCCTGAAGCCTGACCCTCACCCGTCCCCTAATCCTAACCCGTACGCTAACACTAACCCGCGCCCTCACACGTACGCTCCCACTAAAGCGTTGTCGTACCCTCACCTGGACCCTAAACCGTCCCCGTCCCCTAACCCTAACCCTAGCCCGAACCCTAACCCTAACACTTCCCCGAAGCCTGACCCTCAGCCGTCCCCTTATCCTAACCCGTACGCTAACACTAACCCGCGCCCTCACACGTACGCTCCCCCTAAAGCGTTGTCGTACCCTCACCTGGACCCTAAACCGTCCCCGTCCCCTAACCCTAACCCTAGCCCGAACCCTAACCCTAACCCTTCCCCGAAGCCTGACCCTCACCCGTCCCCTAATCCTAACCCGTACGCTAACACTAACCCGCGCCCTCACACGTACGCTCCCCCTAAAGCGTTGTCGTACCCTCACCTGGACCCTAAACCGTCCCCGTCCCCTAACCCTAACCCTAGCCCGAACCCTAACCCTAACCCTTCCCCGAAGCCTGACCCTCACCCGTCCCCTAATCGTAACCCGTACGCTAACACTAACCCACGCCCTCACACGTACGCTCCCCCTAAAGCGTTGTCGTACCCTCACCTGGACCCTAAACCGTCCCCGTCCCCTAACCCTAACCCTAGCCCGAACCCTAACCCTAACCCTTCCCCGAAGCCTGACCCTCACCCGTCCCCTAATCCTAACCCGTACGCTAACACTAACCCGCGCCCTCACACGTACGCTCCCCCTAAAGCGTTGTCGTACCCTCACCTGGACCCTAAACCGTCCCCGTCCCCTAACCCTAACCCTAGCCCGAACCCTAACCCTAACCCTTCCCCGAAGCCTGACCCTCACCCGTACCCTAATCCTAACCCGTACGCTAACACTAACCCGCGCCCTCACACGTACGCTCCCCCTAAAGCGTTGTCGTACCCTCACCTGGACCCTAAACCGTCCCCGTCCCCTAACCCTAACCCTAGCCCGAACCCTAACCCTAACCCTTCCCCGAAGCCTGACGCTCAGCCGTCCCCTAATCCTAACCCGTACGCTAACACTAACCCGCGCCCTCACACGTACGCTCCCCCTAAAGCGTTGTCGTACCCTCACCTGGACCCTAAACCATCCCCGTGCCCTAACCCTAACCCTAGCCCGAACCCTAAACCTAACACTTCCCCGAAGCCTGACCCTCACCCGTCCCCTAATCCTAACCCGTACGCTAACACTAACCCGCGCCCTCACACGTAGGCTCCCCCTAAAGCGTTTTCGTACCCTCACCTGGACCCTAAACCGTCCCCGTCCCCTAACCCTAACCCTAGCCCGAACCCTAACCCTAACCCTTCCCCGAAGCCTGACCCTCACCCGTCCCCTAATCCTAACCCGTACGCTAACACTAACCCGCGCCCTCACACGTACGCTCCCCCTAAAGCGTTGTCGTACCCTCACCTGGACCGTAAACCGTCCCCGTCCCCTAACCCTAACCCTAGCCCGAACCCTAACCCTAACCCTTCCCCGAAGCCTGATCCTCACCCGTCCCCTAATCCTAACCCGTACGCTAACACTAACCCGCGCCCTCACACGTACGCTCCCCCTAAAGCGTTGTCGTACCCTCACCTGGACCCTAAACCGTCCCCGTCCCCTAACCCTAACCCTAGCCCGAACCCTAACCCTAACCCTTCCCCGAAGCCTGACCCCCACCCGTCCCCTAATCCTAACCCGTACGCTTACACTAACCCGCGCCCTCACACGTACGCTCCCCCTAAAGCGTTGTCGTAGCCTCACGTGGACCCTAAACCGTCCCCGTCCCCTAACCCTAACCCTAGCCCGAACCCTAACCCTAACCCTTCCCCGAAGCCTGACCCTCAGCCGTCCCCTAATCCTAAACCGTACGCTAACACTAACCCGCGCCCTCACACGTACGCTCCCCCTAAAGCGTTGTCGTACCCTCACCTGGACCCTAAACCGTCCCCGTCCCCTAACCCTAACCCTGGCCCGAACCCTAACCCTAACCGTTCCCCAAAGCCTGACCCTCACCCGTCCCCTAATCCTAACCCGTACGCTAAAACTAACCCGCGCCCTCACACGTACGCTCCCCCTAAAGCGTTGTCGTACCCTCACCTGGACCCTAAACCGTCCCCGTCCCCTAACAATAACCCTAGCCCGAACCCTAAACTTAACCCTTCCCCGAAGCCTGACCCTCAGCCGTCCCCTAATCCTAACCCGTACGCTAACACTAACCCGCGCCCTCACACGTACACTCCCCCTAAAGCGTTGTCGTACCCTCACCTGAACCCTAAACCGTCCCCGTCCCCTAACCCTAACCCTAGCCCGAACCCTAACCCTAACCCTTCCCCGAAGCCTGACCCTCAGCTGTCCCCTAATCCTAACCCGTACGCAAACACTAACCCGCGCCCTCACACGTACGCTCCCCCTAAAGCGTTGTCGTACCCTCACCTGGACCCTAAACCGTCCCCGTCCCCTAACCCTAACCCTAGCCCGAACCCTAACCCTAACCCTTCCCCGAAGCCTGACCCTCAGCCGTCCCCTAATCCTAACCCGTACGCTAACACTAACCCGCGCCCTCACACGTACGCTCCCCCTAAAGCGTTGTCGTACCCTCACCTGGACCCTAAACCGTCCCCGTCCCCTAACCCTAACCCTAGCCCGAACCCTAAACCTAATCCTTCCCAGAAGCCTGACCCTCACCCGTCCCCTAATCCCAACCCGTACGCTAACACTAACCCGCGCCCTAACACGTAGGCTCACCCTAAAGCGTTGTCGTACCCTCACCTGGACCCTAAACCGTCCCCGTCCCCTAACCCTAACCCTAGCCCTAACCCTAACCCTAACACTTCCCCGAAGCCTGACCCTCACCCGGCCCCTAATCCTAACCCGTACGCTAACACTAACCCGCGCCCTCACACGTACGCTCCCCCTAAAGCGTTGTCGTACCCTCACCTGGACCCTCAACCGTCCCCGTCCCCTAACCCTAACCCTAGCCCGAACCCTAACCCTAACCCTTCCCCGAAACCTGACCCTCAGCCGTGCCCTAATACTAAACCGTACGCTAACACTAACCCGCACCCTAACACGTACACTCCCCCTAAAGCGTTGTCGTACCCTCACCTGGACCCTAAACCGTCCCCGTCCCCTAACCCTAACCCTAGCCCGAACCCTAACCCTAACCCTTCCCCGAAGCCTGACCCTCACCCGTCCCCTAATCCTAACCCGTACGCTAACACTAACCCGCGCCCTCACACGTACGCTCCCCCTAAAGCGTTGTCGTACCCTCACCTGGACCCTAAACCGTCCCCGTCCCCTAACCCTAACCCTAGCCCGAACCCTAACCCTAACCCTTCCCCGAAGCCTGACCCTCAGCCGTACCGTAATCCTAACCCGTACGCTAATACTAACCCGCGCCCTCACACGTACGCTCCCCCTAAAGCGTTGTCGTACCCTCACCTGGACCCTAAACCGTCCCCGTCGCCTAACCCTAACCCTAGCCCGAACCCTAACCCTAACCCTTCCCCGAAGCCTGACCCTCACCCGTCCCCTAATACTAACCCGTACGCTAACACTAACCCGCACCCTCACACGTACGCTCCCCCTAAAGCGTTGTCGTACCCTCACCTGGACCCTAAACCGTCCCCGTCCCCTAACCCTAACCCTAGCCCGAACCCTAACCCGAACCCTTCCCCGAAGCCTGACCCTCACCCGTCCCCTAATCCTAACCCGTACGCTAACACTAACCCGTGCCCTCACACGTACGCTCCCCCTAAAGCGTTGTCGTACCCTCACCTGGACCCTATACCGTCCCCGTCCCCAACCGTAACCCTAGCCCGAACCCTAACCCTAACCCTTCCCCGAAGCCTGACCCTCACCCGTCCCCTAATCCTAACCCGTACGCTAACACTTAACCGCGCCCTCACACGTACGCTCCCCCTAAAGCGTTGTCGTACCCACACCTGGACCCTAAACCGTCCCCATCCCCTAACCCTAACCCTAGCCCGAACCCTAACCCTAACCCTTCCCCGAAGCCTGACCCTCACCCGTCCCCTAATCCTAACCCGTACGCTAACACTAACCCGCGCCCTCACACGTACGCTCCCCCTAAAGCGTTGTCGTACCCTCACCTGGACACTAAACCTTCCCCGTCCCCTAACCCTAACCCTAGCCCGAACCCTAACCCTAACCCTTCCCCGAAGCCTGACCCTCACCCGTCCCCTAATCCTAACCCGTACGCTAACACTAACCCACGCCCTCACACGTACGCTCCCCCTAAAGTGTTGTCGTACCCTCACCTGGACCCTAAACCGTCCCCGTCCCCTAATCCTAACCCTAGCCCGATACCTAACCCTAACCCTTCCCCGAAGCCTGACCCTCAGCCTTCCCCTAATCCTAACCCGTACGCTAACACTAACCTGCGCCCTCACACGTACGCTCCCCCTAAATCGTTGTCGTACCCTCACCTGGACCGTAAACCGTCCCCGTCCCCAACCCTAAGCCTAGCCCGAACCCTAACCCTAACCCTTCCCCGAAGCCTGACCCTCAGCCGTCCCCTAATCCTAACCCGTACGCTAACACTAGCCCGTGCCCTCACTCGTACGCTCCCCCTAAAGCGTTGTCGTACCCTCACCTGGACCCTAAACCGTCCCCATCCCCTAACCCTAACCCTAGCCCGAACCCTAACCCTAAACCTTCCCCGAAGCCTGACCCTCAGCAGTCCCCTAATCCTAACCCGTACGCTAACACTAACCCGCGCCCTCACACGTACGCTCCCCCTAAAGCGTTATCGTACCCTCACCTGGACCCTAAACCGTCCCCGTCCCCTAACCCTAACCCTAGCCCGAACCCTAACCCTAACCCTTCCCCGAAGCCTGACCCTCAGCCGTCCCCTAATCCTAAGCCGTACGTTAACACTAACCCGCGCCCTCACACGTACGCTCCCCCTAAAGCGTTGTCGTACCCTCACCTGGACCCTAAACCGTCCCCGTCCCCTAACCCTAACCATAGCCCGAACCCTAACCCTAACACTTCCCCGAAGCCTGACCCTCACCCGTCCCCTAATCCTAACCCGTACGCTAACACTAACCCGCGCCCTCACACGTACGCTCCCCCTAAAACGTTGTCGTACCCTCACCTGGACCCTAAACCGTCCCCGTCCCCTAACCCTAACCCTAGCCCGAACCCTAACCCTAACCCTTCCCCGAAGCCTGACCCTCAGCCGTCCCCTAATGCTAACCCGTACGCTAAGACTAACCCGCGCCCTCACACGTACGCTACCCCTAAAGCGTTGTCGTACCCTCACCTGGACCCTAAACCGTCCCCGTCCCCTAAACCTAACCCTAGCCCGAACCCTAACCCTAACCCTTCCCTGAAGCCTGACCCTCACCCGTCCCCTAATCCTAACCTGTACGCTAACACTAACCCGCGCCCTCACACGTACGCTCCCCCTAAAGAGTTGTCGTACCCTCACCTGGACCCTAAACCGTCCCCGTCCCCTAACCCTAACCCTAGCCCGAACCCTAACCCTAACCCTTCCCCGAAGCCTGACCCTCACCCGTCCCCTAATCCTAACCCGTACGCTAACACTAACCCGCGCCCTCACACGTACGCTCCCCCTAAAGCGTTGTCGTACCCTCACCTGAACCCTAAACCGTAACCGTCCCCTAACCCTAACCCTAGCCCGAACCCTAACCCTAACCCTTCCCCGAAGCCTGACCCTCACCCGTCCCCTAATCCTAACCCGTACGCTAACACTAACCTGCGCCCTCACACGTACGCTCCCCCTAAAGCGTTGTCGTACCCTCACCTGGACCCTAAACCGTCCCCATACCCTAACCCTAATCCTAGCCCGAACCCTAACCCTAATCCTTCTCCGAAGCCTGACCCTAACCCGTCCCCTAATCCAAACCCGTACGCTAACACTAACCCGCGCCCTCACACGTACGGTCCCCCTAAAGCGTTGTCGTACCCTCACCTGGACCCTAAACCGTCCCCGTCCCCTAACCCTAACCCTAGCCCGAACCCTAACCCTAACCCTTCCCCGAAGCCTGACCCTCACCCGTCCCCTAATCCTAACCCGTACGCTAACACTAACCCGCGCCCTCTCACGTACGCTCCCCCTAAAGCGTTATCGTACCCTCACCTGGACCCTAAACCGTCCCCATCCCCTAACCCTAACCCTAGCCCGAACCCTAACCCTAACCCTTCCCCGAAGCCTGACCCTCAGCCGTCCCCTAATCCTAACCCGTACGCTAACACTAACCCGCGCCCTCACACGTACGCTCCCCCTAAAGCGTTGTCGTACCCTCACGTGGACCCTAAACCGTCCCCATCCCCTAACCCTAACCCTAGCCCGAACCCTAACCCTAACACTTCCCCCAAGCCTGACCCTCACCCATCCCCTAATCCTAACCCGTACGCTAACACTAAACCGCGCCCTCACACGTACGCTCCCCCTAAAGCATTGTCGTACCTTCACCTGGACCCTAAACCGTCCCCATCCCCTAACCCTAAACCTAGCCCGAACCCTAACCCTAACCCTTCCCCGAAGCCTGACCCTCACCCGTCCTCTAATCCTAACCCGTACGCTAACACTAACCCGCGCCCTCACACGTACGCTCCCCTTAAAGTGTTGTCGTACCCTCACCTGGACCCTAAACCGTCCCCGTCCCCTAACCCTAACCCTAGCCCGAACCCTAACCCTAACCCTTCCCCGAAGCCTGACCCTCACCCGTCCCCTAATCCTAACCCGTACGCTAACACTAACCCACGCCCTCACACGTACGCTCCCCCTAAAGCGTTGTCGTACCCTCACCTGGACCCTAAACCGTCCCCGTCCCCTAATCCTAACCCTAGCCCGATACCTAAACCTAACCCTTCCCGGAAGCCTGACCCTCAGCCTTCCCCTAATCCTAACCCGTACGCTAACACTAACCTGCGCCCTCACACGTACGCTCCCCCTAAATCGGTGTCGTACCCTCACCTGGACCCTAAACCGTCCCCGTCCCCTAACCCTAACCCTAGCCCGAACCCTAACCATAACCCTTCCCCGAAGCCTGACCCTCACCCGTCCCCTAATCCTAACCCGTACGCTAACACGAACCCGCGCCCTCACACGTACGCTCCCCCTAAAGCGTTGTCGTACCCTCACCTGGACCCTAAACCGTCCCCGTCCCCAACCCTAACCCTAGCCCGAACCCTAACCCTAACCCTTCCCCGAAGCCTGACCCTCAGCCGTCCCCTAATCCTAACCCGTACGCTAAGACTAACCCGCGCCCTCACACGTACGCTCCCCGTAAAGCGTTGTCGTACCCTCACGTGGACCCTAAACCGTCCCCGTCCCCTAACCCTAACCCTAGCCCGAACCCTAACCCTAACCCTTCCCTGAAGCCTGACCCTCACCCGTCCCCTAATCCTAACCCGTACGCTAACACTAACCCGCGCCCTCACACGTACGCTCCCCCTAAAGCGTTGTCGTACCCTCACCTGAACCCTAAACCGTAACCGTCCCCTAACCCTAACCCTAGCCCGAACCCTAACCCTAACCCTTCCCCGAAGCCTGACCCTCACCCGTCCCCTAATCCTAACCCGTACGCTAACACTAACCCGCGCCCTCACACGTACGCTCCCCCTAAAGCGTTGTCGTACCCTCACCTGGACCCTAAACCGTCCCCGTCCCCTCACCCTAATCCTAGCCCGAACCCTAACCCTAATCCTTCTCCGAAGCCTGACCCTCACCCGTCCCCTAATCCAAACCCGTACGCTAACACTAACACGCGCCCTCACACGTACGCTCCCCCTAAAGCGTTGTCGTACCCTCACCTGGACCTAAACCGTCCCCGTCCCCTAACCCTAACCCTAGCCCGAACCCTAACCCTAACCCTTCCCCGAAGCCTGACCCTCACCCGTCCCCTAATCCTAACCCGTACGCTAACACTAACCCGCGCCCTCACACGTACGCTCCCCCTAAAGCGTTGTCGTACCCTCACCTGGACCCTAAACCGTCCCCGTCCCCTAACCCTAACCCTAGCCCGAACCCTAACCCTAACACTTCCCCGAAGCCTGACCCTCACCCGTCCCCTAATCCTAACCCGTACGCTAACACTAACCCGCGCCCTCACACGTACGCTCCCCCTAAAGCGTTGTCGTACCCTCACCTGGACCCTAAACCGTCCCCGTCCCCTAACCCTAACCCTAGCCCGAACCCTAACCCTAACCCTTCCCCGAAGCCTGACCCCCACCCGTCCCCTAATCCTAACCCGTACGCTAACAGTAACCCGCGCCCTCACACGTACGCTCCCCCTAAAGCGTTGTCGTACCCTCACCTGTACCCTAAACCGTCCCCGTCCCCTAACCCTAACCCTAGCCCGAACCCTAACCTTAACCCTTCCCCGAAGCCTGACCCTCAGCCGTCCCCTAATCCTAACCCGTACGCTAACACTAACCCGCGCCCTCACACGTACGCTCCCCCTAAAGCGTTGTCGTACCCTCACCTGGACCCTAAACCGTCCCCGTCCCCTAACCCTAACCCTAGCCCGAACCCTAACCCTAACCCTTCCCCGAAGCCTGACCCTCACCCGTCCCCTAATCCTAACCCGTACGCTAACACTAACCCGCGCCCTCACACGTACGCTCCCCCTAAAGCGTTGTCGTACCCTCACCTGGACCCTAAACCGTCCCCGTCCCCTAACCCTAACCCTAGCCCGAACCCTAACCCTAACCCTTCCCCGAACCCTGACCCTCAGCCGTCCCGTAATCCTAACCCGTACGCTAATACTAACCCGCGCCCTCACACGTACGCTCCCCCTAAAGCGTTGTCGTACCCTCACCTGGACCCTAAACCGTCCCCGTCCCCTAACCCTAACCCTAGCCCGTACCCTAACCCTAACCCTTCCCCGAAGCCTGACCCTCACCCGTCCCCTAATACTAACCCGTACGCTAACACTAACCCGCACCCTCACACGTACGCTCCCCCTAAAACGTTGTCGTACCCTCACCTGGACCCTAAACCGTCCCCGTCCCCTAACCCTAACCCTAGCCCGAACCCTAACCCTAACCCTTCCCCGAAGCCTGACCCTCACCCGTCCCCTAATCCTAACCCGTACGCTAACACTAACCCGCGCCCTCACACGTACGCTCCCCCTAAAGCGTTGTCGTACCCTCACCTGGACCCTATACCGTCCCCGTCCCCAACCGTAACCCTAGCCCGAACCCTAACCCTAACCCTTCCCCGAAGCCTGACCCTCACCCGTCCCCTAATCCTAACCCGTACGCTAACACTTAACCGCGCCCTCACACGTACGCTCCCCCTAAAGCGTTGTCGTACCCTCACCTGGACCCTAAACCGTCCCCATCCCCTAACCCTAACCCTAGCCCGAACCCTAACCCTAACCCTTCCCCGAAGCCTGACCCTCACCCGTCCCCTAATCCTAACCCGTACGCTAACACTAACCCGCGCCCTCACACGTACGCTCCCCCTAAAGCGTTGTCGTACCCTCACCTGGACACTAAACCTTCCCCGTCCCCTAACCCTAACCCTAGCCCGAACCCTAACCCTAACCCTTCCCCGAAGCCTGACCCTCACCCGTCCCCTAACCCTAACCCGTACGCTAACACTAACCCACGCCCTCACACGTACGCTCCCCCTAAAGTGTTGTCGTACCCTCACCTGGACCCTAAACCGTCCCCGTCCCCTAATCCTAACCCTAGCCCGATACCTAACCCTAACCCTTCCCCGAAGCCTGACCCTCAGCCTTCCCCTAATCCTAACCCGTACGCTAACACTAACCTGCGCCCTCACACGTACGCTCCCCCTAAATCGTTGTCGTACCCTCACCTGGACCCTAAACCGTCCCCGTCCCCAACCCTAACCCTAGCCCGAACCCTAACCCTAACCCTTCCCCGAAGCCTGACCCTCAGCCGTCCCCTAATCCTAACCCGTACGCTAACGCTAACCCGCGCCCTCACACGTACGCTCCCCCTAAAGCGTTGTCGTACCCTCACCTGGACCCTAAACCGTCCCCATACCCTAACCCTAATCCTAGCCCGAACCCTAACCCTAATCCTTCTCCGAAGCCTGACCCTAACCCGTCCCCTAATCCAAACCCGTACGCTAACACTAACCCGCGCCCTCACACGTACGGTCCCCCTAAAGCGTTGTCGTACCCTCACCTGGACCCTAAACCGTCCCCGTCCCCTAACCCTAACCCTAGCCCGAACCCTAACCCTAACCCTTCCCCGAAGCCTGACCCTCACCCGTCCCCTAATCCTAACCCGTACGCTAACACTAACCCGCGCCCTCACACGTACGCTCCCCCTAAAGCGTTATCGTACCCTCACCTGGACCCTAAACCGTCCCCGTCCCCTAACCCTAACCCTAGCCCGAACCCTAACCCTAACCCTTCCCCGAAGCCTGACCCTCAGCCGTCCCCTAATCCTAACCCGTACGCTAACACTAACCCGCGCCCTCACACGTACGCTCCCCCTAAAGCATTGTCGTACCCTCACGTGGACCCTAAACCGTCCCCATCCCCTAACCCTAACCCTAGCCCGAACCCTAACCCTAACACTTCCCCGAAGCCTGACCCTCACCCATCCCCTAATCCTAACCCGTACGCTAACACTAAACCGCGCCCTCACACGTACGCTCCCCCTAAAGCATTGTCGTACCTTCACCTGGACCCTAAACCGTCCCCATCCCCTAACCCTAAACCTAGCCCGAACCCTAACCCTAACCCTTCCCCGAAGCCTGACCCTCACCCGTCCCCTAATCCTAACCCGTACGCTAACACTAACCCGCGCCCTCACACGTACGCTCCCCTTAAAGCGTTGTCGTACCCTCACCTGGACCCTAAACCGTCCCCGTCCCCTAATCCTAACCCTAGCCCGATACCTAAACCTAACCTTTCCCCGAAGCCTGACCCTCAGCCTTCCCCTAATCCTAACCCGTACGCTAACACTAACCTGCGCCCTCACACGTACGCTCCCCCTAAATCGTTGTCGTACCCTCACCTGGACCCTAAACCGTCCCCGTCCCCTAACCCTAACCCTAGCCCGAACCCTAACCCTAACCCTTCCCCGAAGCCTGACCCTCACCCGTCCCCTAATCCTAACCCGTACGCTAACACGAACCCGCGCCCTCACACGTACGCTCCCCCTAAAGCGTTGTCGTACCCTCACCTGGACCCTAAACCGTCCCCGTCCCCTAACCCTAACCCTAGCCCGAACCCTAACCCTAACCCTTCCCCGAAGCCTGACCCTCAGCCGTCCCCTAATCCTAACCCGTACGCTAAGACTAACCCGCGCCCTCACACGTACGCTCCCCGTAAAGCGTTGTCGTACCCTCACGTGGACCCTAAACCGTCCCCGTCCCCTAACCCTAACCCTAGCCCGAACCCTAACCCTAACCCTTCCCTGAAGCCTGACCCTCACCCGTCCCCTAATCCTAACCCGTACGCTAACACTAACCCGCGCCCTCACACGTACGCTCCCCCTAAAGCGTTGTCGTACCCTCACCTGTACCCGAAACCGTCCCCGTCCCCTATCCCTAACCCTAGCCCGAACCCTAACCCTAACCGTTCCCCGAAGCCTGACCCTCAGCCGTCCCCTAATCCTAACCCGTACGCTAACACTAACCCGCGCCCTCACACGTACGCTCCCCCTAAAGCGTTGTCGTACCCTCACCTGGACCCTAAACCGTCCCCGTCCCCTAACCCTAACCCTAGCCCGAACCCTAACCCTAACCGTTCCCCGAAGCCTGACCCTCACCCGTCCCCTAATCCTAACCCGTACGCTAACACTAACCCGCGCCCTCACACGTACGCTCCCCCTAAAGCGTTGTCGTACCCTCACCTGGACCCTAAACCGTCCCCGTCCCCTAACCCTAACCCTAGCCCGAACCCTAACCCTAACCCTTCCCCGAAGCCTGACCCTCAGCCGTCCCGTAATCCTAACCCGTACGATAATACTAACCCGCGCCCTCACACGTACGCTCCCCCTAAAGCGTTGTCGTACCCTCACCTGGACCCTAAACCGTCCCCGTCCCCTAACCCTAACCCTAGCCCGAACCCTAACCCTAACCCTTCCCCGAAGCCTGACCCTCACCCGTCCCCTAATCCTAACCCGTACGCTAACACTAACCCGCGCCCTCACACGTACGCTCCCCCTAAAGCGTTGTCGTACCCTCACCTGGACCCTAAACCGTCTCCGTACCCTAATCCTAACCCTAGCCCGATACCTAACCCTAACGCTTCCCCGAAGCCTGACCCTCAGCCTTCCCCTAATCCTAACCCGTACGCTAACACTAACCCGCGCCCTCACACGTACGCTCCCCCTAAATCCTTGTCGTACCCTCAATTGGACCCTAAACCGTCCCCGTCCCCAACCCTAACCCTAGACCGAACCCTAACCCTAACCCTTCCCCGAAGCCTGACCCTCAGCCGTCCCCTAATCCTAACCCGTACGCTAACACTAGCCCGCGCCCTCACACGTACGCTCCCCCTAACGCGTTGTCGTACCCTCACCTGGACCCTAAACCGTCCCCGTCCCCTAACCCTAACCCTAGCCCGAACCTTCACCCTAACACTTCCCCGAAGCCTGACCCTCAGCCGTCCCCTAATCCTAACCCGTACGCTAACACTAATCCGCGCCCTCACACGTACGCTCCCCCTAAAGCGTTGTCGTACCCTCACCTGGACCCTAAACCGTCCCCGTCCCCTAACCCTAACCCTAGCCCGAACCCTAACCCTAACCCTTCCCCGAAGCCTGACCCTCACCCGTCCCCTAATCCTAACCCGTACGCTAACACTAACCCGCGCCCTCACACGTACGCTCCCCCTAAAGCATTGTCGTACCCTCACCTGGACCCTAAACCGTCCCCGTCCCCTAACCCTAACCCTAGCCCGAACCCTAACCCTAACCCTTCCCCGAAGCCTGACCCTCACCCGTCCCCTAATCCTAACCCGTACGCTAACACTAACCCGCGCCCTCACACGTACGCTCCCACTAAAGCGTTGTCGTACCCTCACCTGGACCCTAAACCGTCCCCATCCCCTAACCCTAACCCTAGCCCAAACCCTAACCCTAACCCTTCCCCGAAGCCTGACCCTCACCCGTCCCCTAATCCTAACCTGTACGCTAACACTAACCCGCGCCCTCACACGTACGCTCCCCCTAAAGCGTTGTCGTACACTCACGTGGACCCTAAACCGTCCCCGTCCCCTAACCCTAACCCTAGCCCGAACCCTAACCCTAACCCTTCCCCGAAGCCTGACCCTCACCCGTTCCCTAATCCTAACCCGTACGCTAACACTAACCCGCACCCTCACACGTACGCTCCCCCTAAAGCGTTGTCGAACCCTCACCTGGACCCTAAACCGTCCCCGTGCCCTAACCCTAAACCTAGCCCGAACCCTAACCCTAACCCTTCCCCGAAGCCTGACCCTCAGCCGTCCCCTAATCCTAACCCGTACGCTAACACTAACCCGCGCCCTCACACGTACGCTCCCCCTAAAGCGATGTCGTACCCTCACCTGGACCCTAAACCGTCCCCGTCCCCTAACCCTAACCCTAGCCCGAACCCTAACCCTAACCCTTCCCCGAAGCCTGACCCTCACCCGTCCCCTAATCCTAACCCGTACGCTAACACTAACCCGCTCCCTCACACGTACGCTCCCCCTAAAGCGTTGTCGTTCCCTCACCTGGACCCTAAACCGTCCCCGTCCCCTAACCCTAACCCTAGCCCGAACCCTAACCCTAACCCTTCCCCGAAGCCTGACCCTCTCCCGTCCCCTAATCCTAACCCGTACGCTAACACTAACCCGCACCCTCACACGTACGCTCCCCCTAAAGCGTTGTCGAACCCTCACCTGGACCCTAAACCGTCCCCGTGCCCTAACCCTAACCCTAGCCCGAACCCTAACCCTAACCCTTCCCCGAAGCCTGACCCTCAGCCGTCCCCTAATCCTAACCCGTACGCTAACACTAACCCGCGCCCTCACACGTAGGCTCCCCCTAAAGCGTTGTCGTACCCTCACCTGGACCCTAAACCGTCCCCGTCCCCTAACCCTAACCCTAGCCCGAACCCTAACCCTAACCCTTCCCCCAAGCCTGACCCTCACCCGGCCCCTAATCCTAACCTGTACGCTAACACTAACCCGCGCGCTCACACGTACGCTCCCCCTAAAGCGTTGTCGTACCCTCACCTGGACCCTAAACCGTCCCCGTCCCCTAACCCTAACCCTAGCCCGAACCCTAACCCTAACCCTTCCCCGAAGCCTGACCCTCACCCGTCCCCTAATCCTAACCCGTACGCTAACACTAACCCGCGCCCTCACACGTAGGCTCCCCCTAAAGCGTTGTCGTACCCTCACCTGGACCCTAAACAGTCCCCGTCCCCTAACCCTAACCCTAGCCCGAACCCTAACCCTAACCCTTCCCCGAAGCCTGACCCTCACCCGTCCCCTAATCCTAACCCGTACGCTAACACTAACCCGCGCCCTCACACGTACGCTCCCCCTAAAGCGTTGTCGTACCCTCACCTGGACCCTCAACCGTCCCCGTCCCCTAACCCTAACCCTAGCCCGAACCCTAACCCTAACCCTTCCCCGAAACCTGACCCTCAGCCGTGCCCTAATACTAAACCGTACGCTAACACTAACCCGCACCCTAACACGTACACTCCCCCTAAAGCGTTGTCGTACCCTCACCTGGACCCTAAACCGTCCCCGTCCCCTAACCCTAACCCTAGCCCGAACCCTAACCCTAACCCTTCCCCGAAGCCTGACCCTCACCCGTCCCCTAATCCTAACCCGTACGCTAACACTAACCCGCGCCCTCACACGTACGCTCCCCCTAAAGCGTTGTCGTACCCTCACCTGGACCCTAAACCGTCCCCGTCCCCTAACCCTAACCCTAGCCCGAACCCTAACCCTAACCCTTCCCCGAAGCCTGACCCTCAGCCGTCCCGTAATCCTAACCCGTACGCTAATACTAACCCGCGCCCTCACACGTACGCTCCCCCTAAAGCGTTGTCGTACCCTCACCTGGACCCTAAACCGTCCCCGTCGCCTAACCCTAACCCTAGCCCGAACCCTAACCCTAACCCTTCCCCGAAGCCTGACCCTCACCCGTCCCCTAATACTAACCCGTACGCTAACACTAACCCGCACCCTCACACGTACGCTCCCCCTAAAGCGTTGTCGTACCCTCACCTGGACCCTAAACCGTCCCCGTCCCCTAACCCTAACCCTAGCCCGAACCCTAACCCGAACCCTTCCCCGAAGCCTGACCCTCACCCGTCCCCTAATCCTAACCCGTACGCTAACACTAACCCGCGCCCTCACACGTACGCTCCCCCTAAAGCGTTGTCGTACCCTCACCTGGACCCTATACCGTCCCCGTCCCCAACCGTAACCCTAGCCCGAACCCTAACCCTAACCCTTCCCCGAAGCCTGACCCTCACCCGTCCCCTAATCCTAACCCGTACGCTAACACTTAACCGCGCCCTCACACGTACGCTCCCCCTAAAGCGTTGTCGTACCCACACCTGGACCCTAAACCGTCCCCATCCCCTAACCCTAACCCTAGCCCGAACCCTAACCCTAACCCTTCCCCGAAGCCTGACCCTCACCCGTCCCCTAATCCTAACCCGTACGCTAACACTAACCCGCGCCCTCACACGTACGCTCCCCCTAAAGCGTTGTCGTACCCTCACCTGGACACTAAACCTTCCCCGTCCCCTAACCCTAACCCTAGCCCGAACCCTAACCCTAACCCTTCCCCGAAGCCTGACCCTCACCCGTCCCCTAATCCTAACCCGTACGCTAACACTAACCCACGCCCTCACACGTACGCTCCCCCTAAAGTGTTGTCGTACCCTCACCTGGACCCTAAACCGTCCCCGTCCCCTAATCCTAACCCTAGCCCGATACCTAACCCTAACCCTTCCCCGAAGCCTGACCCTCAGCCTTCCCCTAATCCTAACCCGTACGCTAACACTAACCTGCGCCCTCACACGTACGCTCCCCCTAAATCGTTGTCGTACCCTCACCTGGACCGTAAACCGTCCCCGTCCCCAACCCTAAGCCTAGCCCGAACCCTAACCCTAACCCTTCCCCGAAGCCTGACCCTCAGCCGTCCCCTAATCCTAACCCGTACGCTAACACTAGCCCGTGCCCTCACTCGTACGCTCCCCCTAAAGCGTTGTCGTACCCTCACCTGGACCCTAAACCGTCCCCATCCCCTAACCCTAACCCTAGCCCGAACCCTAACCCTAAACCTTCCCCGAAGCCTGACCCTCAGCAGTCCCCTAATCCTAACCCGTACGCTAACACTAACCCGCGCCCTCACACGTACGCTCCCCCTAAAGCGTTATCGTACCCTCACCTGGACCCTAAACCGTCCCCGTCCCCTAACCCTAACCCTAGCCCGAACCCTAACCCTAACCCTTCCCCGAAGCCTGACCCTCAGCCGTCCCCTAATCCTAAGCCGTACGTTAACACTAACCCGCGCCCTCACACGTACGCTCCCCCTAAAGCGTTGTCGTACCCTCACCTGGACCCTAAACCGTCCCCGTCCCCTAACCCTAACCATAGCCCGAACCCTAACCCTAACACTTCCCCGAAGCCTGACCCTCACCCGTCCCCTAATCCTAACCCGTACGCTAACACTAACCCGCGCCCTCACACGTACGCTCCCCCTAAAACGTTGTCGTACCCTCACCTGGACCCTAAACCGTCCCCGTCCCCTAACCCTAACCCTAGCCCGAACCCTAACCCTAACCCTTCCCCGAAGCCTGACCCTCAGCCGTCCCCTAATGCTAACCCGTACGCTAAGACTAACCCGCGCCCTCACACGTACGCTACCCCTAAAGCGTTGTCGTACCCTCACCTGGACCCTAAACCGTCCCCGTCCCCTAACCCTAACCCTAGCCCGAACCCTAACCCTAACCCTTCCCTGAAGCCTGACCCTCACCCGTCCCCTAATCCTAACCTGTACGCTAACACTAACCCGCGCCCTCACACGTACGCTCCCCCTAAAGAGTTGTCGTACCCTCACCTGGACCCTAAACCGTCCCCGTCCCCTAACCCTAACCCTAGCCCGAACCCTAACCCTAACCCTTCCCCGAAGCCTGACCCTCACCCGTCCCCTAATCCTAACCCGTACGCTAACACTAACCCGCGCCCTCACACGTACGCTCCCCCTAAAGCGTTGTCGTACCCTCACCTGAACCCTAAACCGTAACCGTCCCCTAACCCTAACCCTAGCCCGAACCCTAACCCTAACCCTTCCCCGAAGCCTGACCCTCACCCGTCCCCTAATCCTAACCCGTACGCTAACACTAACCTGCGCCCTCACACGTACGCTCCCCCTAAAGCGTTGTCGTACCCTCACCTGGACCCTAAACCGTCCCCATACCCTAACCCTAATCCTAGCCCGAACCCTAACCCTAATCCTTCTCCGAAGCCTGACCCTAACCCGTCCCCTAATCCAAACCCGTACGCTAACACTAACCCGCGCCCTCACACGTACGGTCCCCCTAAAGCGTTGTCGTACCCTCACCTGGACCCTAAACCGTCCCCGTCCCCTAACCCTAACCCTAGCCCGAACCCTAACCCTAACCCTTCCCCGAAGCCTGACCCTCACCCGTCCCCTAATCCTAACCCGTACGCTAACACTAACCCGCGCCCTCTCACGTACGCTCCCCCTAAAGCGTTATCGTACCCTCACCTGGACCCTAAACCGTCCCCATCCCCTAACCCTAACCCTAGCCCGAACCCTAACCCTAACCCTTCCCCGAAGCCTGACCCTCAGCCGTCCCCTAATCCTAACCCGTACGCTAACACTAACCCGCGCCCTCACACGTACGCTCCCCCTAAAGCGTTGTCGTACCCTCACGTGGACCCTAAACCGTCCCCATCCCCTAACCCTAACCCTAGCCCGAACCCTAACCCTAACACTTCCCCCAAGCCTGACCCTCACCCATCCCCTAATCCTAACCCGTACGCTAACACTAAACCGCGCCCTCACACGTACGCTCCCCCTAAAGCATTGTCGTACCTTCACCTGGACCCTAAACCGTCCCCATCCCCTAACCCTAAACCTAGCCCGAACCCTAACCCTAACCCTTCCCCGAAGCCTGACCCTCACCCGTCCTCTAATCCTAACCCGTACGCTAACACTAACCCGCGCCCTCACACGTACGCTCCCCTTAAAGCGTTGTCGTACCCTCACCTGGACCCTAAACCGTCCCCGTCCCCTAACCCTAACCCTAGCCCGAACCCTAACCCTAACCCTTCCCTGAAGCCTGACCCTCACCCGTCCCCTAATCCTAACCCGTACGCTAACACTAACCCACGCCCTCACACGTACGCTCCCCCTAAAGCGTTGTCGTACCCTCACCTGGACCCTAAACCGTCCCCGTCCCCTAATCCTAACCCTAGCCCGATACCTAAACCTAACCCTTCCCGGAAGCCTGACCCTCAGCCTTCCCCTAATCCTAACCCGTACGCTAACACTAACCTGCGCCCTCACACGTACGCTCCCCCTAAATCGGTGCCGTACCCTCACCTGGACCCTAAACCGTCCCCGTCCCCTAACCCTAACCCTAGCCCGAACCCTAACCATAACCCTTCCCCGAAGCCTGACCCTCACCCGTCCCCTAATCCTAACCCGTACGCTAACACGAACCCGCGCCCTCACACGTACGCTCCCCCTAAAGCGTTGTCGTACCCTCACCTGGACCCTAAACCGTCCCCGTCCCCAACCCTAACCCTAGCCCGAACCCTAACCCTAACCCTTCCCCGAAGCCTGACCCTCAGCCGTCCCCTAATCCTAACCCGTACGCTAAGACTAACCCGCGCCCTCACACGTACGCTCCCCGTAAAGCGTTGTCGTACCCTCACGTGGACCCTAAACCGTCCCCGTCCCCTAACCCTAACCCTAGCCCGAACCCTAACCCTAACCCTTCCCTGAAGCCTGACCCTCACCCGTCCCCTAATCCTAACCCGTACGCTAACACTAACCCGCGCCCTCACACGTACGCTCCCCCTAAAGCGTTGTCGTACCCTCACCTGAACCCTAAACCGTAACCGTCCCCTAACCCTAACCCTAGCCCGAACCCTAACCCTAACCCTTCCCCGAAGCCTGACCCTCACCCGTCCCCTAATCCTAACCCGTACGCTAACACTAACCCGCGCCCTCACACGTACGCTCCCCCTAAAGCGTTGTCGTACCCTCACCTGGACCCTAAACCGTCCCCGTCCCCTCACCCTAATCCTAGCCCGAACCCTAACCCTAATCCTTCTCCGAAGCCTGACCCTCACCCGTCCCCTAATCCAAACCCGTACGCTAACACTAACACGCGCCCTCACACGTACGCTCCCCCTAAAGCGTTGTCGTACCCTCACCTGGACCTAAACCGTCCCCGTCCCCTAACCCTAACCCTAGCCCGAACCCTAACCCTAACCCTTCCCCGAAGCCTGACCCTCACCCGTCCCCTAATCCTAACCCGTACGCTAACACTAACCCGCGCCCTCACACGTACGCTCCCCCTAAAGCGTTGTCGTACCCTCACCTGGACCCTAAACCGTCCCCGTCCCCTAACCCTAACCCTAGCCCGAACCCTAACCCTAACACTTCCCCGAAGCCTGACCCTCACCCGTCCCCTAATCCTAACCCGTACGCTAACACTAACCCGCGCCCTCACACGTACGCTCCCCCTAAAGCGTTGTCGTACCCTCACCTGGACCCTAAACCGTCCCCGTCCCCTAACCCTAACCCTAGCCCGAACCCTAACCCTAACCCTTCCCCGAAGCCTGACCCCCACCCGTCCCCTAATCCTAACCCGTACGCTAACAGTAACCCGCGCCCTCACACGTACGCTCCCCCTAAAGCGTTGTCGTACCCTCACCTGTACCCTAAACCGTCCCCGTCCCCTAACCCTAACCCTAGCCCGAACCCTAACCTTAACCCTTCCCCGAAGCCTGACCCTCAGCCGTCCCCTAATCCTAACCCGTACGCTAACACTAACCCGCGCCCTCACACGTACGCTCCCCCTAAAGCGTTGTCGTACCCTCACCTGGACCCTAAACCGTCCCCGTCCCCTAACCCTAACCCTAGCCCGAACCCTAACCCTAACCCTTCCCCGAAGCCTGACCCTCACCCGTCCCCTAATCCTAACCCGTACGCTAACACTAACCCGCGCCCTCACACGTACGCTCCCCCTAAAGCGTTGTCGTACCCTCACCTGGACCCTAAACCGTCCCCGTCCCCTAACCCTAACCCTAGCCCGAACCCTAACCCTAACCCTTCCCCGAACCCTGACCCTCAGCCGTCCCGTAATCCTAACCCGTACGCTAATACTAACCCGCGCCCTCACACGTACGCTCCCCCTAAAGCGTTGTCGTACCCTCACCTGGACCCTAAACCGTCCCCGTCCCCTAACCCTAACCCTAGCCCGTACCCTAACCCTAACCCTTCCCCGAAGCCTGACCCTCACCCGTCCCCTAATACTAACCCGTACGCTAACACTAACCCGCACCCTCACACGTACGCTCCCCCTAAAACGTTGTCGTACCCTCACCTGGACCCTAAACCGTCCCCGTCCCCTAACCCTAACCCTAGCCCGAACCCTAACCCTAACCCTTCCCCGAAGCCTGACCCTCACCCGTCCCCTAATCCTAACCCGTACGCTAACACTAACCCGCGCCCTCACACGTACGCTCCCCCTAAAGCGTTGTCGTACCCTCACCTGGACCCTATACCGTCCCCGTCCCCAACCGTAACCCTAGCCCGAACCCTAACCCTAACCCTTCCCCGAAGCCTGACCCTCACCCGTCCCCTAATCCTAACCCGTACGCTAACACTTAACCGCGCCCTCACACGTACGCTCCCCCTAAAGCGTTGTCGTACCCTCACCTGGACCCTAAACCGTCCCCATCCCCTAACCCTAACCCTAGCCCGAACCCTAACCCTAACCCTTCCCCGAAGCCTGACCCTCACCCGTCCCCTAATCCTAACCCGTACGCTAACACTAACCCGCGCCCTCACACGTACGCTCCCCCTAAAGCGTTGTCGTACCCTCACCTGGACACTAAACCTTCCCCGTCCCCTAACCCTAACCCTAGCCCGAACCCTAACCCTAACCCTTCCCCGAAGCCTGACCCTCACCCGTCCCCTAATCCTAACCCGTACGCTAACACTAACCCACGCCCTCACACGTACGCTCCCCCTAAAGTGTTGTCGTACCCTCACCTGGACCCTAAACCGTCCCCGTCCCCTAATCCTAACCCTAGCCCGATACCTAACCCTAACCCTTCCCCGAAGCCTGACCCTCAGCCTTCCCCTAATCCTAACCCGTACGCTAACACTAACCTGCGCCCTCACACGTACGCTCCCCCTAAATCGTTGTCGTACCCTCACCTGGACCCTAAACCGTCCCCGTCCCCAACCCTAACCCTAGCCCGAACCCTAACCCTAACCCTTCCCCGAAGCCTGACCCTCAGCCGTCCCCTAATCCTAACCCGTACGCTAACGCTAACCCGCGCCCTCACACGTACGCTCCCCCTAAAGCGTTGTCGTACCCTCACCTGGACCCTAAACCGTCCCCATACCCTAACCCTAATCCTAGCCCGAACCCTAACCCTAATCCTTCTCCGAAGCCTGACCCTAACCCGTCCCCTAATCCAAACCCGTACGCTAACACTAACCCGCGCCCTCACACGTACGGTCCCCCTAAAGCGTTGTCGTACCCTCACCTGGACCCTAAACCGTCCCCGTCCCCTAACCCTAACCCTAGCCCGAACCCTAACCCTAACCCTTCCCCGAAGCCTGACCCTCACCCGTCCCCTAATCCTAACCCGTACGCTAACACTAACCCGCGCCCTCACACGTACGCTCCCCCTAAAGCGTTATCGTACCCTCACCTGGACCCTAAACCGTCCCCGTCCCCTAACCCTAACCCTAGCCCGAACCCTAACCCTAACCCTTCCCCGAAGCCTGACCCTCAGCCGTCCCCTAATCCTAACCCGTACGCTAACACTAACCCGCGCCCTCACACGTACGCTCCCCCTAAAGCATTGTCGTACCCTCACGTGGACCCTAAACCGTCCCCATCCCCTAACCCTAACCCTAGCCCGAACCCTAACCCTAACACTTCCCCGAAGCCTGACCCTCACCCATCCCCTAATCCTAACCCGTACGCTAACACTAAACCGCGCCCTCACACGTACGCTCCCCCTAAAGCATTGTCGTACCTTCACCTGGACCCTAAACCGTCCCCATCCCCTAACCCTAAACCTAGCCCGAACCCTAACCCTAACCCTTCCCCGAAGCCTGACCCTCACCCGTCCCCTAATCCTAACCCGTACGCTAACACTAACCCGCGCCCTCACACGTACGCTCCCCTTAAAGCGTTGTCGTACCCTCACCTGGACCCTAAACCGTCCCCGTCCCCTAATCCTAACCCTAGCCCGATACCTAAACCTAACCTTTCCCCGAAGCCTGACCCTCAGCCTTCCCCTAATCCTAACCCGTACGCTAACACTAACCTGCGCCCTCACACGTACGCTCCCCCTAAATCGTTGTCGTACCCTCACCTGGACCCTAAACCGTCCCCGTCCCCTAACCCTAACCCTAGCCCGAACCCTAACCCTAACCCTTCCCCGAAGCCTGACCCTCACCCGTCCCCTAATCCTAACCCGTACGCTAACACGAACCCGCGCCCTCACACGTACGCTCCCCCTAAAGCGTTGTCGTACCCTCACCTGGACCCTAAACCGTCCCCGTCCCCTAACCCTAACCCTAGCCCGAACCCTAACCCTAACCCTTCCCCGAAGCCTGACCCTCAGCCGTCCCCTAATCCTAACCCGTACGCTAAGACTAACCCGCGCCCTCACACGTACGCTCCCCGTAAAGCGTTGTCGTACCCTCACGTGGACCCTAAACCGTCCCCGTCCCCTAACCCTAACCCTAGCCCGAACCCTAACCCTAACCCTTCCCTGAAGCCTGACCCTCACCCGTCCCCTAATCCTAACCCGTACGCTAACACTAACCCACGCCCTCACACGTACGCTCCCCCTAAATCGTTGTCGTACCCTCACCTGGACCCTAAACCGTCCCCGTCCCCTAACCCTAACCCTAGCCCGAACCCTAACCCTAACCCTTCCCCGAAGCCTGACCCTCACCCGTCCCCTAATCCTAACCCGTACGCTAACACTAACCCGCGCCCTCACACGTACGCTCCCCCTAAAGCGTTGTCGTACCCTCACCTGGACCCTAAACCGTCCCCGTCCCCTAACCCTAACCCTAGCCCGAACCCTAACCCTAACCCTTCCCCGAAGCCTGACCCCCACCCGTCCCCTAATCCTAACCCGTACGCTAACAGTAACCCGCGCCCTCACACGTACGCTCCCCCTAAAGCGTTGTCGTACCCTCACCTGTACCCTAAACCGTCCCCGTCCCCTAACCCTAACCCTAGCCCGAACCCTAACCTTAACCCTTCCCCGAAGCCTGACCCTCAGCCGTCCCCTAATCCTAACCCGTACGCTAACACTAACCCGCGCCCTCACACGTACGCTCCCCCTAAAGCGTTGTCGTACCCTCACCTGGACCCTAAACCGTCCCCGTCCCCTAACCCTAACCCTAGCCCGAACCCTAACCCTAACCCTTCCCCGAAGCCTGACCCTCACCCGTCCCCTAATCCTATCCCGTACGCTAACACTAACCCGCGCCCTCACACGTACGCTCCCCCTAAAGCGTTGTCGTACCCTCACCTGGACCCTAAACCGTCCCCGTCCCCTAACCCTAACCCTAGCCCGAACCCTAACCCTAACCCTTCCCCGAAGTCTGACCCTCAGCCGTCCCGTAATCCTAACCCGTACGCTAACACTAACCCGCGCCCTCACACGTACGCTCCCCCTAAAGCGTTGTCGTACCCTCACCTGGACCCTAAACCGTCCCCGTCCCCTAACCCTAACCCTAGCCCGCACCCTAACCCTAACCCTTCCCCGAAGCCTGACCCTCACCCGTCCCCTAATCCTAACCCGTACGCTAACACTAACCCGCGCCCTCACACGTACGCTCCCCCTAAAGCGTTGTCGTACCCTCACGTGGACCCTAAACCGTCCCCATCCCCTAACCCTAACCCTAGCCCGAACCCTAACCCTAACACTTCCCCCAAGCCTGACCCTCACCCGTCCCCTAATCCTAACCCGTACGCTAACACTAACCCACGCCCTCACACGTACGCTCCCCCTAAAGCGTTGTCGTACCCTCACCTGGACCCTAAACCGTCCCCGTCCCCTAACCCTAACCCTAGCCCGAACCCTAACCCTAACCCTTCCCCGAAGCCTGACCCTCACCCGTCCCCTAATCCTAACCCGTACGCTAACACTAACCCGCGCCCTCACACGTACGCTCCCCCTAAAGCGTTATCGTACCCTCACCTGGACCCTAAACCGTCCCCGTCCCCTAACCCTAACCCTAGCCCGAACCCTAACCCTAACCCTTCCCCGAAGCCTGACCCTCAGCCGTCCCATAATCCTAACCCGTACGCTAACACTAACCCGCGCCCTCACACGTACGCTCCCCCTAAAGCGTTGTCGTACCCTCACGTGGACCCTAAACCGTCCCCATCCCCTAACCCTAACCCTAGCCCGAACCCTAACCCTAACACTTTCCCCAAGCCTGACCCTCACCCATCCCCTAATCCTAACCCGTACGCTAACACTAAACCGCGCCCTCACACGTACGCTCCCCCTAAAGCATTGTCGTACCTTCACCTGGACCCTAAACCGTCCCCATCCCCTAACCCTAAACCTAGCCCGAACCCTAACCCTAACCCTTCCCCGAAGCCTGACCCTCACCCGTCCCCTAATCCTAACCCGTACGCTAACACTAACCTGCGCCCTCACACGTAAGCTCCCCCTAAATCGTTGTCGTACCCTCACCTGGACCCTAAACCGTCCCCGTCCCCTAACCCTAACCCTAGCCTGAACCCTAACCCTAACCCTTCCCCGAAGCCTGACCCTCACCCGTCCCCTAATCCTAACCCGTACGCTAACAGTAACCCGCTCCCTCACACGTACGCTCCCCCTAAAGCGTTGTCGTACCCTCACGTGGACCCTAAACCGTCCCCGTCCCCTAACCCTAACCCTAGCCCGAACCCTAACCCTAACCCTTCCCTGAAGCCTGACCCTCACCCGTCCCCTAATCCTAACCCGTACGCTAACACTAACCCGCGCCCTCACACGTACGCTCCCCCTAAAGCGTTGTCGTACCCTCACCTGGACCCTAAACCGTCCCCGTCCCCTAACCCTAACCCTAGCCCGAACCCTAAACCTAACCCTTCCCCGAAGCCTGACCCTCACCCGTCCCCTAATCCTAACCCGTACGCTAACACTAACCCGCGCCCTCACACGTACGCTCCCCCTAAAGCGTTGTCGTACCCTCACCTGAACCCTAAACCGTAACCGTCCCCTAACCCTAACCCTAGCCCGAACCCTAACCCTAACCCTTCCCCGAAGCCTGACCCTCACCCGTCCCCTAATCCTAACCCGTACGCTAACACTAACCCGCGCCCTCACACGTACGCTCCCCCTAAAGGGTTGTCGTACCCTCACCTGGACCCTAAACCGTCCCCGTCCCCTAACCCTAACCCTAGCCCGAACCCTAACCCTAATCCTTCTCCGAAGCCTGACCCTCACCCGTCCCCTAATCCAAACCCGTACGCTAACACTAACCCGCGCCCTCACACGTACGCTCCCCCTAAAGCGTTGTCGTACCCTCACCTGGACCCTAAACCATCCCCGTCCCCTAACCCTAACCCTAGCCCGAACCCTAACACTAACCCTTCCCCGAAGCCTGACCCTCACCCGTCCCCTAATCCTAACCCGTACGCTAACACTAACCCGCGCCCTCACACGTACGCTCCCCCTAAAGCGTTGTCGTACCCTCACCTGTACCCTAAACCGTCCCCGTCCCCTATCCCTAACCCTAGCCCGAACCCTAACCTTAACCCTTCCCCGAAGCCTGACCCTCAGCCGTCCCCTAATCCTAACCCGTACGCTAACACTAACCCGCGCCCTCACACGTACGCTCCCCCTAAAGCGTTGTCGTACCCTCACCTGGACCCTAAACCGTCCCCGTCCCCTAACCCTAACCCTAGCCCGAACCCTAACCCTAACCCTTCCCCGAAGCCTGACCCTCACCCGTCCCCTAATCCTATCCCGTACGCTAACACTAACCCGCGCCCTCACACGTACGCTCCCCCTAAAGCGTTGTCGTACCCTCACCTGGACCCTAAACCATCCCCGTCCCCTAACCCTAACCCTAGCCCGAACCCTAACCCTAACCCTTCCCCGAAGCCTGACCCTCAGCCGTCCCGTAATCCTAACCCGTACGCTAACACTAACCCGCGCCCTCACACGTACGCTCCCCCTAAAGCGTTGTCGTACCCTCACCTGGACCCTAAACCGTCCCCGTCCCCTAACCCTAACCCTAGCCCGAACCCTAACCCTAACCCTTCCGCGAAGCCTGACCCTCACCCGTCCCCTAATCCTAACCCGTACGCTAACACTAACCCGCGCCCTCACACGTACGCTCCCCCTAAAGCGTTGTCGTACCCTCACGTGGACCCTAAACCGTCCCCATCCCCTAACCCTAACCCTAGCCCGAACCCTAACCCTAACACTTCCCCCAAGCCTGACCCTCACCCATCCCCTAATCCTAACCCGTACGCTAACACTAACCCACGCCCTCACACGTACGCTCCCCCTAAAGCGTTGTCGTACCCTCACCTGGACCCTAAACCGTCCCCGTCCCCTAACCCTAACCCTAGCCCGAACCCTAACCCTAACCCTTCCCCGAAGCCTGACCCTCACCCGTCCCCTAATCCTAACCCGTACGCTAACACTAACCCGCCCCCTCACACGTACGCTCCCCCTAAAGCGTTGTCGTACCCTCACCTGAACCCTAAACCGTAACCGTCCCCTAACCCTAACCCTAGCCCGAACCCTAACCCTAACCCTTCCCCGAAGCCTGACCCTCACCCGTCCCCTAATCCTAACCCGTACGCTAACACTAACCCGCGCCCTCACACGTACGCTCCCCCTAAAGCGTTGTCGTACCCTCACCTGGACCCTAAACCGTCCCCGTCCCCTAACCCTAATCCTAGCCCGAACCCTAACCCTAATCCTTCTCCGAAGCCTGACCCTCACCCGTCCCCTAATCCAAACCCGTACGCTAACACTAACCCGCCCCCTCACACGTACGCTCCCCCTAAAGCGTTGTCGTACCCTCACCTGGACCCTAAACCATCCCCGTCCCCTAACCCTAACCCTAGCCCGAACCCTAACCCTAACCCTTCCCCGAAGCCTGACCCTCACCCGTCCCCTAATCCTAACCCGTACGCTAACACTAACCCGCGCCCTCACACGTACGCTCCCCCTAAAGCGTTGTCGTACCCTCACCTGGACCCTAAACCGTCCCCGTCCCCTAACCCTAACCCTAGGCCGAACAATAACCCTAACCCTTCCCCGAAGCCTGACCCTCACCCGTCCCCTAATCCTAACCCGTACGCTAACACTAACCCACGCCCTCACACGTACGCTCCCCCTAAAGCGTTGTCGTACCCTCACCTGGACCCTAAACCGTCCCCGTCCCCTAACCCTAACCCTAGCCCGAACCCTAACCCTAACCCTTCCCCGAAGCCTGACCCCCACCCGTCCCCTAATCCTAACCCGTACGCTAACACTAACCCGCGCCCTCACACGTACGCTCCCCCTAAAGCGTTGTCGTACCCTCACCTGTACCCTAAACCGTCCCCGTCCCCTATCCCTAACCCTAGCCCGAACCCTAACCTTAACCCTTCCCCGAAGCCTGACCCTCAGCCGTCCCCTAATCCTAACCCGTACGCTAACACTAACCCGCGCCCTCACACGTACGCTCCCCCTAAAGCGTTGTCGTACCCTCACCTGGACCCTAAACCGTCCCCGTCCCCTAACCCTAACCCTAGCCCGAACCCTAACCCTAACCCTTCCCCGAAGCCTGACCCTCACCCGTCCCCTAATCCTAACCCGTACGCTAACACTAACCCGCGCCCTCACACGTACGCTCCCCCTAAAGCGTTGTCGTACCCTCACCTGGACCCTAAACCGTCCCCGTCCCCTAACCCTAACCCTAGCCCGAACCCTAACCCTAACCCTTCCCCGAAGCCTGACCCTCAGCCGTCCCGTAATCCTAACCCGTACGCTAACACTAACCCGCGCCCTCACACGTACGCTCCCCCTAAAGCGTTGTCGTACCCTCACCTGTACCCTAAACCGTCCCCGTCCCCTATCCCTAACCCTAGCCCGAACCCTAACCTTAACCCTTCCCCGAAGCCTGACCCTCAGCCGTCCCCTAATCCTAACCCGTACGCTAACACTAACCCGCGCCCTCACACGTACGCTCCCCCTAAAGCGTTGTCGTACCCTCACCTGGACCCTAAACCGTCCCCGTCCCCTAACCCTAACCCTAGCCCGAACCCTAACCCTAACCCTTCCCTGAAGCCTGACCCTCACCCGTCCCCTAATCCTAACCCGTACGCTAACACTAACCCGCGCCCTCACACGTACGCTCCCCCTAAAGCGTTGTCGTACCCTCACCTGGACCCTAAACCGTCCCCGTCCCCTAACCCTAACCCTAGCCCGAACCCTAAACCTAACCCTTCCCCGAAGCCTGACCCTCACCCGTCCCCTAATCCTAACCCGTACGCTAACACTAACCCGCGCCCTCACACGTACGCTCCCCCTAAAGCGTTGTCGTACCCTCACCTGAACCCTAAACCGTAACCGTCCCCTAACCCTAACCCTAGCCCGAATCCTAACCCTAACCCTTCCCCGAAGCCTGACCCTCACCCGTCCCCTAATCCTAACCCGTACGCTAACACTAACCCGCGCCCTCACACGTACGCTCTCCCTAAAGCGTTGTCGTACCCTCACCTGGACCCTAAACCGTCCCCGTCCCCTAACCCTAATCCTAGCCCGAACCCTAACCCTAATCCTTCTCCGAAGCCTGACCCTCACCCGTCCCCTAATCCAAACCCGTACACTAACACTAACCCGCGCCCTCACACGTACGCTCCCCCTAAAGCGTTGTCGTACCCTCACCTGGACCCTAAACCGTCCCCGTCCCCTAACCCTAACCCTAGCCCGAACCCTAACCCTAACCCTTCCCCGAAGCCTGACCCTCACCCGTCCCCTAATCCTAACCCGTACGCTAACACTAACCCGCGCCCTCACACGTACGCTCCCCCTAAAGCGTTGTCGTACCCTCACCTGGAAGCTAAACCGTCCCCGTCCCCTAACCCTAACCCTAGCCCGAACCCTAACCCTAACCCTTCCCCGAAGCCTGACCCTCACCCGTCCCCTAATCCTAACCCGTACGCTAACACTAACCCGCGCCCTCACACGTACGCTCCCCCTAAAGCGTTGTCGTACCCTCACCTGGACCTTAAACCGTCCCCGTCCCCTAACCCTAACCCTAGCCCGAACCCTAACCCTAACCCTTCCCCGAAGCCTGACCCTCACCCGTCCCCTAATCCTAACCCGTACGCTAAGACTAACCCGCGCCCTCACACGTACGCTCCCCCTAAAGCGTTGTCGTACCCTCACGTGGACCCTAAACCGTCCCCGTCCCCTAACCCTAACCCTAGCCCGAACCCTAACCCTAACCCTTCCCTGAAGCCTGACCCTCACCCGTCCCCTAATCCTAACCCGTACGCTAACACTAACCCGCGCCCTCACACGTACGCTCCCCCTAAAGCGTTGTCGTACCCTCACCTGGACCCTAAACCGTCCCCATCCCCTAACCCTAACCCTAGCTCGAACCCTAACCCTAACACTTCCCCCAAGCCTGACCCTCACCCATCCCCTAATCCTAACCCGTACGCTAACACTAACCCGCGCCCTCACACGTACGCTCCCCCTAAAGCGTTGTCGTACCCTCACCTGGACCCTAAACCGTCCCCGTCCCCTAACCCTAACCCTAGCCCGAACCCTAACCCTAACCCTTCCCCGAAGCCTGACCCTCACCCGTCACATAATCCTAACCCGTACGCTAACACTAACCCGCACCCTCACACGTACGCTCCCCCTAAAGCGTTGTCGTACCCTCACCTGGACCCTAAACCGTCCCCGTCCCCTAACCCTAACCCTAGCCCGAACCCTAACCCTAACCCTTCCCCGAAGCCTGACCCTCACCCGTCCGCTAATCCTAACCCGTACGCTAACACTAACCCGCGCCCTCACACGTACGCTCCCCCTAAAGCGTTGTCGTACCCTCACCTGGACCCTAAACCGTCCCCGTCCCCAACCGTAACCCTAGCCCGAACCCTATCCCTAACCCTTCCCCGAAGCCTGACCCTCACCCGTCCCCTAATCCTAACCCGTACGCTAACACTAAACCGCGCCCTCACACGTACGCTCCCCCTAAAGCGTTGTCGTACCCTCACCTGGACCCTAAACCGTCCCCATCCCCTAACCCTAACCCTAGCCCGAACCCTAACCCTAACCCTTCCCCGAAGCCTGACCCTCACCCGTCCCCTAATCCTAACCCGTACGCTAACACTAACCCGCGCCCTCACACGTACGCTCCCCCTAAAGCGTTGTCGTACCCTCACCTGGACCCTAAACCGTCCCCGTCCCCAACCCTAACCCTAGCCCGAACCCTAACCCTAACCCTTCCCCGAAGCCTGACCCTCAGCCGTCCCCTAATCCTAACCCGTACGCTAACACTAGCCCGTGCCCTCACTCGTACGCTCCCCCTAAAGCGTTGTCGTACCCTCACCTGGACCCTAAACCGTCCCCATCCCCTAACCCTAACCCTAGCCCGAACCCTAACCCTAAACCTTCCCCGAAGCCTGACCCTCAGCAGTCCCCTAATCCTAACCCGTACGCTAACACTAACCCGCGCCCTCACACGTACGCTCCCCCTAAAGCGTTATCGTACCCTCACCTGGACCCTAAACCGTCCCCGTCCCCTAACCCTAACCCTAGCCCGAACCCTAACCCTAACCCTTCCCCGAACCCTGACCCTCAGCCTTCCCCTAATCCTAACCCGTACGCTAACGCTAACCCGCGCCCTCACACGTACGCTCCCCCTAAAGCGTTGTCGTATCCTCACCTGGACCCTAAACCATCCCCGTCCCCTAACCCTAACCCTAGCCCGAACCCTAACCCTAACCCTTCCCCGAAGCCTGACCCTCACCCGTCCCCTAATCCTAACCCGTACGCTAACACTAACCCGCGCCCTCACACGTACGCTCCCCCTGAAGCGTTGTCGTACCCTCACCTGGACCCTAAACCGTCCCCGTCCCCTAACCCTAACCCTAGCCCGAACCCTAACGCTAACCCTTCCCCAAAGCCTGACCCTCAGCCGTCCCCTAATCCTAACCCGTACGCTAAGACAAACCCGCCTTCTCACACGTACGCTCCCCCTAAAGCGTTGTCATACCCTCACGTGGACCCTAAACCGTCCCCGTCCCCTAACCCTAACCCTAGCCCGAACCCTAACCCTAACCCTTCCCTGAAGCCTGACCCTCACCCGTCCCCTAATCCTAACCCGTACGCTAACACTAACCCGCGCCCTCACACGTACGCTCCCCCTAAAGCGTTGTCGTACCCTCACCTGGACCCTAAACCGTCCCCGTCCCCTAACCCTAACCCTAGCCCGAACCCTAAACCTAACCCTTCCCCGAAGCCTGACCCTCACCCGTCCCCTAATCCTAACCCGTACGCTAACACTAACCCGCGCCCTCACACGTACGCTCCCCCTAAAGCGTTGTCGTACCCTCACCTGAACCCTAAACCGTAACCGTCCCCTAACCCTAACCCTAGCCCGAACCCTAACCCTAACCCTTCCCCGAAGCCTGACCCTCACCCGTCCCCTAATCCTAACCCGTACGCTAACACTAACCCGCGCCCTCACAAGTACGCTCCCCCTAAAGCGTTGTCGTACCCTCACCTGGACCCTAAACCGTCCCAGTCCCCTAAACCTAATCCTAGCCCGAACCCTAACCCTAATCCTTCTCCAAAGCCTGACCCTCACCCGTCCCCTAATCCAAACCCGTACGCTAACACTAACCCGCGCCCTCACACGTACGCTCCCCCTAAAGTGTTGTCGTACCCTCACCTGGACCCTAAACCGTCCCCGTCCCCTAACCCTAACCCTAGCCCGAACCCTAACCCTAACCCTTCCCCGAAGCCTGACCCTCACCCGTCCCCTAATCCTAACCCGTACGCTAACACTAACCCACGCCCTCACACGTACGCTCCCCCTAAAGCGTTGTCGTACCCTCACCTGGACCCTAAACCGTCCCCGTCCCCTAACCCTAACCCTAGCCCGAACCCTAACCCTAACCCTTCCCCGAAGCCTGACCCTCACCCGTCCCCTAATCCTAACCCGTACGCTAACACTAACCCGCGCCCTCACACGTACGCTCCCCCTAAAGCGTTGTCGTACCCTCACCTGGACCCTAAACCGTCCCCGTCCCCTAACCCGAACCCTAGCCCGAACCCTAACCCTTACCCTTCCCCGAAGCCTGACCCCCACCCGTCCCCTAATCCTAACCCGTACGCTAACACTAACACGCACCCTCACACGTACGCTCCCCCTAAAGCGTTGTCGTACCCTCACCTGGACCCTAAACCGTCCCCGTCCCCTAACCCTAACCCTAGCCCGAACCCTAACCCTAACCCTTCCCCGAAGCCTGACCCTCAGCCGTCCCCTAATCCTAACCCGTACGCTAAGACTAACCCGCGCCCTCACACGTACGCTCCCCCTAAAGCGTTGTCGTACCCTCACCTGGACCCTAAACCGTCCCCGTCCCCTAACCCTAACCCTAGCCCGAACCCTAACCCTAACCCTTCCCCGAAGCCTGACCCTCAGCCGTCCCGTAATCCTAACCCGTACGCTAACACTAACCCGCGCCCTCACACATACGCTCCCCCTAAAGCGTTGTCGTACCCTCACCTGGACCCTAAACCGTCCCCGTCCCCTAACCCTAAGCCTAGCCCGAACCCTAACCCTAACCCTTCCCCGAAGCTTGACCCTCACCCGTCCCCTAATCCTAACCCGTACGCTAACACTAACCCGCGCCCTCACACGTACGCTCCCCCTAAAGCGTTGTCGTACCCTCACGTGGACCCTAAACCGTCCCCATCCCCTAACCCTAACCCTAGCCCGAACCCTAACCCTAACACTTCCCCCAAGCCTGACCCTCACCCATCCCCTAATCCTAAAGCGTACGCTAACACTAACCCGCGCCCTCACACGTACGCTCCCCCTAAAGCGTTGTCATACCCTCACCTGGACCCTAAACCGTCCCCGTCCCCTAACCCTAACCCTAGCCCGAACCCTAACCCTAACCCTTCCCCGAAGCCTGACCCTCACCCGTCACCTAATCCTAACCCGTACGCTAACACTAACCCGCACCCTCACACGTACGCTCCCCCTAAAGCGTTGTCGTACCCTCACCTGGACCCTAAACCGTCCCCGTCCCCTAACCCTAACCCTAGCCCGAACCCTAACCCTAACCCTTCCCCGAAGCCTGAACCTCACCCGTCCCCTAATCCTAACCCGTACGCTAACACTAACCCGCGCCCTCACACGTACGCTCCCCCTAAAGCGTTGTCGTACCCTCACCTGGACCCTAAACCGTCCCCGTCCCCAACCGTAACCCTAGCCCGAACCCTAACCCTAACCCTTCCCCGAAGCCTGACCCTCACCCGTCCCCTAATCCTAACCCGTACGCTAACACTAAACCGCGCCCTCACACGTACGCTCCCCCTAAAGCGTTGTCGTACCCTCACCTGGACACTAAACCTTCCCCGTCCCCTAACCCTAACCCTAGCCCGAACCCTAACCCTAACCCTTCCCCGAAGCCTGACCCTCACCCGTCCCCTAATCCTAACCCGTACGCTAACACTAACCCACGCCCAAACACGTACGCTCCCCCTAAAGCGTTGTCGTACCCTCACCTGGACCCTAAACCGTCCCCGTCCCCTAATCCTAACCCTAGCCCGATACCTAACCCTAACCCTTCCCCGAAGCCTGACCCTCAGCCTTCCCCTAATCCTAACCCGTACGCTAACACTAACCTGCGCCCTCACACGTACGCTCCCCCTAAATCGTTGTTGTACCCTCACCTGGACCCTAAACCGTCCCCGTCCCCAACCCTAACCCTAGCCCGAACCCTAACCCTAACCCTTCCCCGAAGCCTGACCCTCAGCCGTCCCCTAATCCTAACCCGTACGCTAACACTAGCCCGTGCCCTCACTCGTACGCTCCCCCTAAAGCGTTGTCGTACCCTCACCTGGACCCTAAACCGTCCCCATCCCCTAACCCTAACCCTAGCCCGAACCCTAACCCTAAACCTTCCCCGAAGCCTGACCCTCAGCAGTCCCCTAATCCTAACCCGTACGCTAACACTAACCCGCGCCCTCACATGTACGCTCCCCCTAAAGCGTTATCGTACCCTCACCTGGACCCTAAACCGTCCCCGTCCCCTAACCCTAACCCTAGCCCGAACCCTAACCCTAACCCTTCCCCGAAGCCTGACCCTCAGCCGTCCCCTAATCCTAACCCGTACGCTAACACTAACCCGCGCCCTCACACGTATGCTCCCCCTAAAGCGTTGTCGTACCCTCACCTGGACCCTAAACCGTCCCCGTCCCCTAACCCTAACCCTAGCCCGAACCCTAACCCTAACCCTTCCCCGAAGCCTGACCCTCACCCGTCCCCTAATCCTAACCCGTACGCTAACACTAACCCGCGCCCTCACACGTACGCTCCCCCTAAAGCGTTGTCGTACCCTCACCTGGACCCTAAACCGTCCCCGTCCCCTAACCCTAACCCTAGCCCGAACCCTAACCCTAAACCTTCCCCGAAGCCTGACCCTCAGCCGTCCCCTAATCCTAACCCGTACGCTAAGACTAACCCGCGCCCTCACACGTACGCTCCCCCTAAAGCGTTGTCGTACCCTCACGTGGACCCTAAACCGTCCCCATCCCCTAACCCTAACCCTAGCCCGAACCCTAACCCTAACCCTTCCCTGAAGCCTGACCCTCACCCGTCCCCTAATCCTAACCCGTACGCTAACACTAACCCGCGCCCTCACACGTATGCTCCCCCTAAAGCGTTGTCGTACCCTCACCTGGACCCTAAACCGTCCCCGTCCCCTAACCCTAACCCTAGCCCGAACCCTAAACCTAACCCTTCCCCGAAGCCTGACCCTCACCCGTCCCCTAATCCTAACCCGTACGCTAACACTAACCCGCGCCCTCACACGTACGCTCCCCCTAAAGCGTTGTCGTACCCTCACCTGAAACCTAAACCGTAACCGTCCCCTAACCCTAACCCTAGCCCGAACCCTAACCCTAACCCTTCCCCGAAGCCTGACCCTCACCCGTCCCCTAATCCTAACCCGTACGCTAACACTAACCCGCGCCCTCACAAGTACGCTCCCACTAAAGCGTTGTCGTACCCTCACCTGGACCCTAAACCGTCCCAGTCCCCTAACCCTAATCCTAGCCCGAACCCTAACCCTAATCCTTCTCCGAAGCCTGACCCTCACCCGTCCCCTAATCCAAACCCGTACGCTAACACTAACCCGCGCCCTCACACGTACGCTCCCCCTAAAGCGTTGTCGTACCCTCACCTGGACCCTAAACCGTCCCCGTCCCCTAACCCTAACCCTAGCCCGAACCCTAACCCTAACCCTTCCCCAAAGCCTGACCCTCACCCGTCCCCTAATCCTAACCCGTACGCTAACACTAACCCGCGCCCTCACACGTACGCTCCCCCTAAAGCGTTGTCGTACCCTCACCTGGACCCTAAACCGTCCCCGTCCCCTAACCCTAACCCTAGCCCGAACCCTAACCCTAACCCTTCCCCGAAGCCTGACCCTCAGCCGTCCCCTAATCCTAACCCGTACGCTAACACTAACCTGCGCCCTCACACGTACGCTCCTCCTAAAGCGTTGTCGAACCCTCACCAGGACCCTAAACCGTCCCCGTCCCCTAACCCTAACCCTAGCCCGAACCCTAACCCTAACCCTTCCCCGAAGCCTGACCCTCAGCCGTCCCAAAATCCTAACCCGTACGCTAACACTAACCCGCGCCCTCACACGTACGCTCCCCCTAAAGCGTTGTCGTACCCTCACCTGGACCCTAAACCGTCCCTGTCCCCTAACCCTAACCCTAGCCAGAACCCTAACCCTAACCCTTCCCCGAAGCCTGACCCTCACCCGTCCCCTAATCCTAACCCGTACGCTAACACTAACCCGCGCCCTCACACGTACGCTCCCCCTAAAGCGTTGTCGTACCCTCACCTGGACCCTAAACTGTCCCCGTCCCCTAACCCTAACCCTAGCCCGAACCCTAACCCTAACCCTTCCCCGAAGCCTGACCCTCACCCGTTCCCTAATCCTAACCCGTACGCTAACACTAACCCGCGCCCTCACACGTACGCTCCCCCTAAAGCGTTGTCGTACCCTCACCTGGACCCTAAACCGTCCCCGTCCCCTAACCCTAACCCTAGCCCGAACCCTAACCCTAAACCTTCCCCGAAGCCTGACCCTCACCCGTCCCCTAATCCTAACTCGTACGCTAACACTAACCCGCGCCCTCACACATATGCTCCCCCTAAAGCGTTGTCGTACCCTCACCTGGACCCTAAACCGTACCCGTCGCCTAACCCTAACCCTAGCCCGAAACCTAACCCTAACCCTTCCCCGAAGCCTGACACTCACCCGTCCCCTAATCCTAACCCGTACGCTAACACTAACCCGCGCCCTCACACGTACGCTCCCCCTAAAGCGTTGTCGTACCCTCACCTGGACCGAAAACCGTCCCCGTCCCCTAACCCTAACCCTAGCCCGAACCCTAACCCTAACCCTTCCCCGAAGCCTGACCCTCAGCCGTCCCCAAATCCTAACCCGTACGCTAACACTAACCCGCGCCCTCACACGTACGCTTCCCCTAAAGCGTTGTCGTACCCTCACCTGGACCCTAAACCGTCCCCGTCCCCTAACCCTAACCCTAGCCCGAACCCTAACCCTAACCCTTCCCCGAAGCCTGACCCTCAGCCGTCCCCTAATCCTAACCCGTACGCTAACACTAACCCACGCCCTCACACGTATGCTCCCCCTAAAGCGTTGTCGTACCCTCACCTGGACCCTAAACCGTCCCCGTCCCCTAACCCTAACCCTAGCCCAAACCCTAACCCTAACCCTTCCCCGAAGCCTGACCCTCAGCCGTCCCCTAATCCTAAACCGTACGCTAACACTAACCCGCGCCCTCACACGTACGCTTCCCCTAAAGCATTGTCGTACCCTCACCTGGACCCTAAACCGTCCCCGTCCCCTAACCCTAACCCTAGCCCGAACGCTAACCCTAACCCTTCCCCGAAGCCTGACCCTCACCCGTCCCCTAATCCTAACCCGTACGCTAACACTAACCCGCACCCTCACACGTACGCTCCCCCTAAAGCGTTGTCGTACCCTCACCTGGACCCTAAACCGTCCCCGTCCCCTAACCCTAACCCTAGCCCGAACCCTAACCCTAACCCTTCCCCGAAGCCTGACCCTCACCCGTCCCCTAATCCTAACCCGTACGCTAACACTAACCCGCGCCCTCACACGTACGCTCCCCCTAAAGCGTTGTCGTACCCTCACCTGGACCCTAAACCATCCCCGTCCCCTAACCCTAACCCTAGCCCGAACCCTAACCCTAACCCTTCCCCGAAGCCTGACCCTCACCCGTTCCCTAATCCTAACCCGTACGCTAACACTAACCCGCGCCCTCACACGTACGCTCCCCCTAAAGCGTTGTCGTACCCTCACCTGGACCCTAAACCGTCCCCGTCCCCTAACCCTAACCCTAGCCCGAACCCTAACTCTAAACCATCCCCGAAACCTGACCCTCACCTGTCCCCTAATCCTAACCCGTACGCTAACGCTAACCCGCGCCCTCACACGTAGGCTCCCCCTAAAGCGTTGTCGAATCCTCACCTGGACCCTAAACCATCCCCGTCCCCTAACCCTAACCCTAGACCGAACCCTAACCCTAACCCTTCCCCGAAGCCTGACCCTCACCCGTCCCCTAATGCTAACCCGTACGCTAACACTAACCCGCGCCCTCACACGTACGCTCCCCCTAAAGCGTTGTCATACCCTCACCTGGACCCTAAACCGTCCCCGTCCCCAACCCTAACAATAGCCCGAACCCTAACCCTAACCCTTCCCCGAAGCCTGACCCTCACCCGTCCCCTAATCCTAACCCGTACGCTAACACTAAACCGCGCCCTCACACGTACGCTCCCCCTAAAGCGTTGTCGTACCCTCACCTGGACCCTAAACCGTCACCGTCCCCTAACCCTAACCCTAGCCCGAACCCTAACCCTAACCCTTCCCTGAAGCCTGACCCTCACCCGTCCCCTAATCCTAACCCGTACGCTAACACTATCCCGCGCCCTCACACGTACGCTCCCCCTAAAGCGTTGTCGTACCCTCCCCTGGACACTAAACCTTCCCCGTCCCCTAACCCTAACCCTAGCCTGAACCCAAACCCTAACCCTTCCCCGAAGCCTGACCCTCACCCGTCCCCTAATCCTAACCCGTACGCTAACACTAACTCACGCCCTCACACGTACGCTCCCCCTAAAGCGTTGCCGTACCCTCACCTGGACCCTAAACCGTCCCCGTCCCCTAATCCTAACCCTAGCCCGATACCTAACCCTAACCCTTCCCCGAAGCCTGACCCTCAGCCTTCCCCTAATCCTAACCCGTACGCTAACACTAACCCGTGCCCTCACACGTACGCTCCCCCTAAATCGTTGTCGTACCCTCACCTGGACCCTAAACCGTCCCCGTCCCCAACCCTAACCCTAGCCCGAACCCTAACCCTAACCCTTCCCCGAAGCCTGACCCTCAGCCGTCCCCTAATCCTAATCCGTATGCTAACAATAACCCGTGCCCTCACTCGTACGCTCCCCCTAAAGCGTTGTCGTACCCTCACCTGGACCCTAAACCGTCCCCATCCCCTAACCCTAACCCTAGCCCGAACCCTAACCCTAACCCTTCCCCGAAGCCTGACCCTCACCCGTCCCATAATCCTAACCCGTACGCTAACACTAACACGCGCCCTCACACGTATGCTCCCCCTAAAGCGTTATCGTACCCTCACCTGGACCCTAAACCGTCCCCGTCCCCTAACCCTAACCCTAGCCCGAACCCTAACCCTAACCCTTCCCCGAAGCCTGATCCTCAGCCGTCCCCTAATCCTAACCCGTACGCTAACACTAACCCGCGCCCTCACACGTACGCTCCCCCTAAAGCGTTGTCATACCCTCACCTGGACCCTAAACCGTCCCCGTCCCCTAACCCTAACCCTAGCCCGAACCCTAACCCTAACCCTTCCCCGAAGCCTGACCCTCACCCGTCCCCTAATCCTAACCCGTACGCTAACACTAACCCGCGCCCTCACATGTACGCTCCCCCTAAAGCGTTGTCGTACCCTCACCTGGACCCTAAACCGTCCCCGTCCCCTAACCCTAACCCTAGCCCGAACCCTAACCCTAACCCTTCCCCGAAGCCTGACCCTCAGCCGTCCCCTAATCCTAACCCGTACGCTAAGACTAACCCGCGCCCTCAAACGTACGCTCCCCCTAAAGCGTTGTCGTAACCTCACCTGGACCCTAAACCGTCCCCGTCCCCTAACCCTAACCCTAACCCTAGCCCGAACCCTAACCCTAACCCTTCCCCGAAGCCTGACCCTCAGCCGTCCCCTAATCCTAACCCGTACGCTACCACTAACCCGCGCCCTCACACGTACGCTCCCCCTAAAGCGTTGTCGTACCCTCACCTGGACCCTAAACCGTCCCCGTCCCCTAACCCTAACCCTAGCCCGAACCCTAACCCTAACCCTTCCCCGAAGCCTGACTCTCAGCCGTCCCCTAATCCTAACCCGTACGCTAACACTAACCCGCGCCCTCACACGTACGCTCCCCCTAAAGCGTTGTCGTACCCTCATGTGGACCCTAAACCGTCCCCGTCCCCTAACCCTAACCCTAGCCCGAACCCTAAACCTAACCCTTCCCCGAAGCCTGACCCTCACCCGTCCCCTAATCCTAACCCGTACGCTAACACTAACCCGCGCCCTCACACGTACGCTCCCCCTAAAGCGTTGTCGTACCCTCACCTGGACCCTAAACCGTCCCCGTCCCCTAACCCTAACCCTAGCCCGAACCCTAACCCTAACCCTTCCCCGAAGCCTGACCCTCAGCCGTCCCCTAATCCTAACCCGTACGCTAACACTAACCCGCACCCTCACACGTACGCTCCCCCTAAAGCGTTGTCGTACCCTCACCTGGACCCTTAACCGTCCCCGTCCCCTAACCCTAACCCTAGCCCGAACCCTAACCCTAACCCTTCCCCGAAGCCTGACCCTCAGCCGTGCCCTAATACTAAACCGTACGCTAACACTAACCCGCGCCCTCACACGTACGCTCCCCCTAAAGCGTTGTCGTACCCTCACCTGGACTCTAAACCGTCGCCGTCCCCTAACCGTAACCCTAGCCCGAACCCTAACCCTAACTCTTCCCCGAAGCCTGACCCTCACCCGTCCCCTAATCCTAACCCGTACGCTAACACTAACCCGCGCCCTCACACGTACGCTCCCCCTAAAGCATTGTCGTACCCTCACCTGGACCCTAAACCGTCCCCGTCCCCTAACCCTAACCCTAGCCCGAACCCTAACCTTAACCCTTCCCCGAAGCCTGACCCTCAGCCGTCCCCTAATCCTAACCCGTACGCTAACACTAACCCGTGCCCTCATACGTACACTCCCCCTAAAACGTTGTCGTACCCTCACCTGGACCCTAAACCGTCCCCGTCCCCTAACCCTAACCCTAGCCCGAACCATAACCCTAACCCTTCCCCGAAGCCTGACACTCACCCGTCCCCTAATCCTAACCCGTACGCTAACACTAACCCGCGCCCTCACACGTACGCTCCCACTAAAGCGATGTCGTACCCTCACCTGGACCCTAAACCGTCCCCGTCCCCTAACCCTAACCCTAGCCCGAACCCTAACCCTAACCCTTCCCCGAAGCCTGACCCTCACCCGTCCCCTAATCCTAACCCGTACGCTAACACTAACCCGCGCCCTCACATGTACTCTCCCCCTAAAGCGTTGTCGTACCCTCACCTGGACCCTAAACCGTCCCCGTCCCCTAAACCTAACCCTAGCCCGAACCCTAACCCTAACCCTTCCCCGAAGCCTGACCCTCACCCGTCCCCTAATCCTAACCCGTACGCTAACACTAACCCGCGCCCTCACACGTACGCTCCCCCTAAAGCGTTGTCGTACCCTCACCTGGACCCTAAACCGTCCCCGTCCCCTAAACCTAACCCTAGCCCGAACCCTAACCCTAACCCTTCCCCGAAGCCTGACCCTCACCCGTCCCCTAATCCTAACCCGTACGCTAACACTAACCCGCGCCCTCACACGTACGCTCCCCCTAAAGCGTTGTCGTACCCTCACCTGGACCCTAAACCGTCCCCGTCCCCTAACCCTAACCCTAGCCCGAACCCTAACCCTAACCCTTCCCGGAAGCGTGACCCTCACCGTCCCCTAATCCTAAACCGTACGCTAACACTAACCCGCGCCCTCACACATACGCTCCCCCTAAAGCGTTGTCGTACCCTCATATGGACCCTAAACCGTCCCCGTCCCCTAACCCTAACCCTAGCCCGAACCCTAACCCTAACACTTCCCCGAAGCCTGACCCTCACCCGTCCCCTAATCCTAACCCGTACGCTAACACTAACCTGCGCCCTCACACGTACGCTCCCCCTAAAGCGTTGTCGTACCCTCACCTGGACCCTAAACCGTCCCCGTCCCCTAACCCTAACCCTAGCCCGAACCCTAAACCTAACCCTTCCCAGAAGCCTGACCCTCACCCGTCCCCTAATCCTAACCCGTACCCTAACACTAACCCGCGCCCTCACACGTAGTCTCCCCCTAAAGCGTTGTCGTACCATCACCTGGACCCTAAACCGTCCCCGTCCCCTAAACCTAACCCTAGCCCGAACCCTAACCCTAACCCTTCCCCGATGCCTGACCCGCACCCGGCCCCTAATCCTAACCCGTACGCTAACACTAACCCGCGCCCTCACACGTACGCTCCCCCTAAAGCGTTGTCGTACCCTCACCTGGACCCTAAACCGTCCCCGTCCCCTAACCCTAAACCTAGCCCGAACCCTAACCCTAACCCTTCCCCGAAGCCTGACCCTCAGCCGTCCCCTAATCCTAAACCGTACGCTAACACTAACCCACGCCCTCACACGTACGCTCCCCCTAAAGCGTTGTCGTACCCTCACCTGGACCCTAAACCGTCCCCGTCCCCTAACCCTAACCCTAGCCCGAACCCTAACCCTAACACTTCCCCGAAGCCTGACCCTCAGCCGTCCCCTAATCCTAACCCGTACGCTACCACTAACCCGCGCCCTCACACGTACGCTCCCCCTAAAGCGTTGTCGTACCCTCACCTGGACCCTAAACCGTCCCCGTCCCCTAACCCTAACCCTAGCCCGAACCCTAACCCTAACCCTTCCCCGAAGCCTGACCCTCAGCCGTCCCCTAATCCTAACCCGTACGCTAACACTAACCCGCGCCCTCACACGTACGCTCCCCCTAAAGCGTTGTCGTACCCTCACCTGGACCCTAAACCGTCCCCGTCCCCTAACCCTAACCCTAGCCCGAACCCTAACCCTAACCCTTCCCCGAAGCCTGACCCTCAGCCGTCCCCTAATCCTAACCCGTACGCTAACACTAACCCGCGCCCTCACACGTACGCTCCCACTAAAGCGTTGTCGTACCCTCACCTGGACCCTAAACCGTTCCCGTCCCCTAACCCTAACCCTAGCCCGAACCCTAACCCTAACCCTTCCCCGAAGCCTGACCCTCACCCGTCCCCTAATCCTAACCCGTACGCTAACACTAACCCGCGCCCTCACACGTACGCTCCCCTAAAGCGTTGTCGTACCCTCACCTGGACCCTAAACCGTCCCCGTCCCCTAACCCTAACCCTAGCCCGAACCCTAACCCTAACCCTTCCCCGAAGCCTGACCCTCACCCGTCCCCTAATCCTAACCCGTACGCTAACACTAACCCGCGCCCTCACACGTACGCTCCCACTAAAGCGTTGTCGTACCCTCACCTGGACCCTAAACCGTCCCCGTCCCCTAACCCTAAAACTAGCCCGAACCCTAACCCTAACACTTCCCCGAAGCCTGACCCTCAGCCGTCCCCTAATCCTAACCCGTACGCTAACACTAACCCGCGCCCTCACACGTACGCTCCCCCTAAAGCGTTGTCGTACCCTCACCTGGACCCTAAACCGTCCCCGTCCCCTAACCCTAACCCTAGCCCGAACCCTAACCCTAACTCTTCCCCGAAGCCTGACCCTCAGCCGTCCCCTAATACTAACCCGTACGCTAACACTAACCCGCGCCCTCACACGTACGCTCCCCCTAAAGCGTTGTCGTACCCTCACCTGGACCCTAAACCGTCCCCGTCCCCTAACCCTAACCCTAGCCCGAACCCTAACCCTAACCCTTCCCCGAAGCCTGACCCTCAGCCGTCCCCTAATCCTAACCCGTACGCTAACACTAACCAACGCCCTCACACGTACACTCCCCCTAAAACGTTGTCGTACCCTCACCTGGACCCTAAACCGTCCCCGTCCCCTAACCCTAACCCTAGCCCGAACCCTAACCCTAACCCTTCCCCGAAGCCTGACCCTGAGCCGTCCCCTAATCCTAACCCGTACGCTAACACTAACCTGCGCCCTCACACGTACGCTCCCCCTAAAGCGTTGTCGTACCCTCACCTGGACCCTAAACCGTCCCCCTCCCCTAACCCTAACCCTAGCCCGAACCCTAAACCTAACCCTTCCCAGAAGCCTGACCCTCACCCGTCCCCTAATCCTAACCCGTACGCTAACACTAACCCGCGCCCTCACACGTAGGCTCCCCCTAAAGCGTTGTCGTACCCTCACCTGGACCCTAAACCGTCCCCGTCCCCTAACCCTAACCCTAGCCCGAACCCTAACCCTAACCCTTCCCCGAAGCCTGACCCTCACCCGGCCCCTAATCCTAACCCGTACGCTAACACTAACCCGCGCCCTCACACGTACGCTCCACCTAAAGCGTTGTCGTACCCTCACCTGGACCCTAAACCGTCCCCGTCCCCTAACCCTAACCCTAGCCCGAACCCTAACCCTAACCCTTCCCCGAAGCCTGACCCTCAGCCGTCCCCTAATCCTAACCCGTACGCTAACACTAACCCACGCCCTCACACGTACGCTCCCCCTAAAGCGTTGTCGTACCCTCACCTGGACCCTAAACCGTCCCCTAACCCTAACCCTAGCCCGAACCCTAACCCTAACCCTTCCCCGAAGCCTGACCCTCACCCGTCCCCTAATCCTAACCCGTACGCTAACACTAACCCGCGCCCTCACACGTACGCTCCCCCTAAAGCGTTGTCGTACCCTCACCTGGACCCTAAACCGTCCCCGTCCCCTAACCCTAACCCTAGCCCGAACCCTAACCCTAACCCTTCCCCGAAGCCTGACCCTCAGCCGTCCCCTAATCCTAACCCGTACGCTAACACTAACCCGCGCGCTCACACGTACGCTCCCCCTAAAGCGTTGTCGTACCCTCACCTGGACCCTAAACCGTCCCCGTCCCCTAACCCTAACCCTAGCCCGAACCCTTAACCTAACCCTTCCCCGAAGCCTGACCCTCACCCGTCCCCTAATCCTAACCCGTACGCTAACACTAACCCGCGCCCTCACACGTAGGCTCCCCCTAAAGCGTTGTCGTACCCTCACCTGGACCCTAAACCGTCCTCGTCCCCTAACCCTAACCCTAGCCCGAACCCTAACCCTAACCCTTCCCCGAAGCCTGACCCTCACCCGTCCCCTAATCCTAACCCGTATGTTAACACTAACCCGCGCCCTCACACGTACGCTCCCCCTAAAGCGTTGTCGTACCCTCACCTGGACTCTAAACCGTCCCCGTCCCCTAATCCTAACCCTAGCCCGAACCCTAACCCTAACCCTTCCCCGAAGCCTGACAACCACCCGTCCCCTAATCCTAACCCGTACGCTAACACTAACCCGCGCCCTCACACGTACGCTCCCCCTAAAGCGTTTTCGTACCCTCACCTGGACCCTAAACCGTCCCCGTCCCCTAACCCTAACCCTAGCCCGAACCCTAACCCTAACCCTTCCCCGAAGCCTGACCCTCAGCCGTCCCCTAATCCTAACCCGTACGCTAACACTAACCCGCGCCCTCACACGTACGCTCCCACTAAAGCGTTGTCGTACCTTCACCTGGACCCTAAACCGTCCCCGTCCCCTAACCCTAACCCTAGCCCGAACCCTAACCCTAACCCTTCCCCGAAGCCTGACCCTCACCCGTCCCCTAATCCTAACCCGTACGCTAACACTAACCCGCGCCCTCACACGTACACTCCCCTAAAGCGTTGTCGTACCCTCACCTGGACCCTAAACCGTCCCCGTCCCCTAACCCTAACCCTAGCCCGAATCCAAACCCTAACCCTTCCCCGAAGCCTGACCCTCACCCGTCCCCTAATCCTAACCTGTACGCTAACACTAACCCGTGCCCTCACACGTACGCTCCCACTAAAGCGTTGTCGTACCCTCACCTGGACCCTAAACCGTCCCCGTCCCCTAACCCTAAAACTAGCCCGAACCCTAACCCTAACGCTTCCCCGAAGCCTGACCCTCAGCCGTCCCCTAATCCTAACCCCTACGCTAACACTAACCCGCGCCCTCACACGTACGCTCCCCCTAAAGCGTTGTCGTACCCTCACCTGGACCCTAAACCGTCCCCGTCCCCTAACCCTAACCCTAGCCCGAACCCTAACCCTAACTCTTCCCCGAAGCCTGACCCTCACCCGTCCCCTAATCCTAACCCGTACGCTAACACTAACCCGCGCCCTCACACGTACGCTCCCCCTAAAGCGTTGTCGTACCCTCACCTGGACCCTAAACCGTCCCCGTCCCTTAACCCTAACCCTAGCCCGAACCCTAACCCTAACCCTTCCCCGAAGCCTGACCCTCAGCCGTCCCCTAAGCCTAACCCGTACGCTAACACTAACCAATGCCCTCACACGTACATTCCCCCTAAAACGTTGTCGTACCCTCACCTGGACCCTAAACCGTCCCCGTCCCCTAACCCTAACCCTAGCCCGAACCCTAACCCTAACCCTTCCCCGAAGCCTGACCCTGAGCCGTCCCCTAATCCTAACCCGTACGCTAACAGTAACCTGCGCCCTCACACGTACGCTCCCCCTAAAGCGTTGTCGTACCCTCACTTGGACCCTAAACCGTCCCCGTCCCCTAACCCTAACCCTAGACCGAACCCTAACCCTAACCCTTCCCCGAAGCCTGACCCTCACCCGGCCCCTAATCCTAACCCGTACGCTAACACTAACCCGCGCCCTCACACGTACGCTCCCCCTAAAGCGTTGTCGTACCCTCACCTGGACCCTAAACCGTCCCCGTCCCCTAACCCTAACCCTAGCCCGAACCCTAACCCTAAACCTTCCCCGAAGCCTGACCCTCAGCCGTCCCCTAATCCTAACGCGTACGATAACACTAACCCACGCCCTCACACGTAGGATCCCCCTAAAGCGTTGTCGTACCCTCACCTGGACCCTAAACCGTCCCCGTCCCCTAACCCTAACCCTAGCCCGAACCCTAACCCTAACCCTTCCCCGAAGCCTGACCCTCACCCGTCCCCTAATCCTAACCCGTACGCTAACACTAACCCGCGCCCTCACACGTACGCTCCCCCTAAAGCGTTGTCGTACCCTCACCTGGACCCTAATCCGTCCCCGTCCCCTAACCCTAACCCTAGCCCGAACCCTAACCCTAACCCTTCCCCGAAGCCTGACCCTCAGCCGGCCCCTAATCCTAACCCGTACGCTAACACTAACCCGCGCGCTCACACGTACGCTCCCCCTAAAGCGTTGTCGTACCCTCACCTGGACCCTAAGACGTCCCCGTCCCCTAACCCTAACCCTAGCCCGAACCCTTAACCTAACCCTTCCCCGAAGCCTGACCCTCACCCGTCCCCTAATCCTAACCCGTACGCTAACACTAACCCACGCCCTCACACGTAGGCTCCCCCTAAAGCGTTGTCGTAGCCTCACCTGGACCCTAAACCGTCCCCGTCCCCTAACCCTAACCCTAGCCCGAACCCTAACCCTAACCCTTCCCCGAAGCCTGACCCTCACCCGTCCCCTAATCCTAACCCGTACGTTAACACTAACCCGCGCCCTCACACGTACGCTCCCCCTAAAGCGTTGTCGTACCCTCACCTGGACCCTAAACCGTCCCCGTCCCCTAACCCTAACCCTAGCCCGAACCCTAACCCTAACCCTTCCCCGAAGCCTGACCCTCACCCGTCCCCTAATCGTAACCCGTACGCTAACACTAACCCACGCCCTCACACGTACGCTCCCCCTAAAGCGTTGTCGTACCCTCACCTGGACCCTAAACCGTCCCCGTCCCCTAACCCTAACCCTAGCCCGAACCCTAACCCTAACCCTTCCCCGAAGCCTGACCCTCAACCGTCCAGTAATCCTAACCCGTACGCTAACACTAACCCGCGCCCTCACACGTACGCTCCCCCTAAAGCGTTGTCGTACCCTCACCTGGACCCTAAACCGTCCCCGTCCCCTAACCCTAACCCTAGCCCGAACCCTAACCCTAACCCTTCCCCGAAGCCTGACCCTCACCCGTCCCCTAATCCTAACCCGTACGCTAACACTAACCCGCGCCCTCACACGTACGCTCCCCCTAAAGCGTTGTCGTACCCTCACCTGGACCCTAAACCGTCCCCGTCCCCTAACCCTAACCCTAGCCCGAACCCTAACCCTAACCGTTCCCCGAAGCCTGACCCTCACCCGTCCCCTAATCCTAACCCGTACGCTAACACTAACCTGCGCCCTCACACGTACGCTCCCCCTAAAGCATTGTCATACCCTCACCTGGACCCTAAACCGTCCCCGTCCCCTAACCCTAACCCTAGCCCGAACCCTAACCCTAACCCTTCCCTGAAGCCTGACCCTCACCCGTCCCCTAATCCTAACCCGTACGCTAACACTAACCCGCGCCCTCACACGTACGCTCCCACTAAAGCGTTGTCGTACCCTCACCTGGACCCTAAACCGTCCCCGTCCCCTAACCCTAACCCTAGCCCGAACCCTAACCCTAACACTTCCCCGAAGCCTGACCCTCAGCCGTCCCCTTATCCTAACCCGTACGCTAACACTAACCCGCGCCCTCACACGTACGCTCCCCCTAAAGCGTTGTCGTACCCTCACCTGGACCCTAAACCGTCCCCGTCCCCTAACCCTAACCCTAGCCCGAACCCTAACCCTAACCCTTCCCCGAAGCCTGACCCTCACCCGTCCCCTAATCCTAACCCGTACGCTAACACTAACCCGCGCCCTCACACGTACGCTCCCCCTAAAGCGTTGTCGTACCCTCACCTGGACCCTAAACCGTCCCCGTCCCCTAACCCTAACCCTAGCCCGAACCCTAACCCTAACCCTTCCCCGAAGCCTGACCCTCACCCGTCCCCTAATCGTAACCCGTACGCTAACACTAACCCACGCCCTCACACGTACGCTCCCCCTAAAGCGTTGTCGTACCCTCACCTGGACCCTAAACCGTCCCCGTCCCCTAACCCTAACCCTAGCCCGAACCCTAACCCTAACCCTTCCCCGAAGCCTGACCCTCACCCGTCCCCTAATCCTAACCCGTACGCTAACACTAACCCGCGCCCTCACACGTACGCTCCCCCTAAAGCGTTGTCGTACCCTCACCTGGACCCTAAACCGTCCCCGTCCCCTAACCCTAACCCTAGCCCGAACCCTAACCCTAACCCTTCCCCGAAGCCTGACCCTCACCCGTACCCTAATCCTAACCCGTACGCTAACACTAACCCGCGCCCTCACACGTACGCTCCCCCTAAAGCGTTGTCGTACCCTCACCTGGACCCTAAACCGTCCCCGTCCCCTAACCCTAACCCTAGCCCGAACCCTAACCCTAACCCTTCCCCGAAGCCTGACGCTCAGCCGTCCCCTAATCCTAACCCGTACGCTAACACTAACCCGCGCCCTCACACGTACGCTCCCCCTAAAGCGTTGTCGTACCCTCACCTGGACCCTAAACCATCCCCGTCCCCTAACCCTAACCCTAGCCCGAACCCTAAACCTAAAACTTCCCCGAAGCCTGACCCTCACCCGTCCCCTAATCCTAACCCGTACGCTAACACTAACCCGCGCCCTCACACGTAGGCTCCCCCTAAAGCGTTTTCGTACCCTCACCTGGACCCTAAACCGTCCCCGTCCCCTAACCCTAACCCTAGCCCGAACCCTAACCCTAACCCTTCCCCGAAGCCTGACCCTCACCCGTCCCCTAATCCTAACCCGTACGCTAACACTAACCCGCGCCCTCACACGTACGCTCCCCCTAAAGCGTTGTCGTACCCTCACCTGGACCGTAAACCGTCCCCGTCCCCTAACCCTAACCCTAGCCCGAACCCTAACCCTAACCCTTCCCCGAAGCCTGATCCTCACCCGTCCCCTAATCCTAACCCGTACGCTAACACTAACCCGCGCCCTCACACGTACGCTCCCCCTAAAGCGTTGTCGTACCCTCACCTGGACCCTAAACCGTCCCCGTCCCCTAACCCTAACCCTAGCCCGAACCCTAACCCTAACCCTTCCCCGAAGCCTGACCCCCACCCGTCCCCTAATCCTAACCCGTACGCTTACACTAACCCGCGCCCTCACACGTACGCTCCCCCTAAAGCGTTGTCGTAGCCTCACCTGGACCCTAAACCGTCCCCGTCCCCTAACCCTAACCCTAGCCCGAACCCTAACCCTAACCCTTCCCCGAAGCCTGACCCTCAGCCGTCCCCTAATCCTAAACCGTACGCTAACACTAACCCGCGCCCTCACACGTACGCTCCCCCTAAAGCGTTGTCGTACCCTCACCTGGACCCTAAACCGTCCCCGTCCCCTAACCCTAACCCTGGCCCGAACCCTAACCCTAACCGTTCCCCAAAGCCTGACCCTCACCCGTCCCCTAATCCTAACCCGTACGCTAAAACTAACCCGCGCCCTCACACGTACGCTCCCCCTAAAGCGTTGTCGTACCCTCACCTGGACCCTAAACCGTCCCCGTCCCCTAACAATAACCCTAGCCCGAACCCTAAACTTAACCCTTCCCCGAAGCCTGACCCTCAGCCGTCCCCTAATCCTAACCCGTACGCTAACACTAACCCGCGCCCTCACACGTACACTCCCCCTAAAGCGTTGTCGTACCCTCACCTGAACCCTAAACCGTCCCCGTCCCCTAACCCTAACCCTAGCCCGAACCCTAACCCTAACCCTTCCCCGAAGCCTGACCCTCAGCTGTCCCCTAATCCTAACCCGTACGCAAACACTAACCCGCGCCCTCACACGTACGCTCCCCCTAAAGCGTTGTCGTACCCTCACCTGGACCCTAAACCGTCCCCGTCCCCTAACCCTAACCCTAGCCCGAACCCTAACCCTAACCCTTCCCCGAAGCCTGACCCTCAGCCGTCCCCTAATCCTAACCCGTACGCTAACACTAACCCGCGCCCTCACACGTACGCTCCCCCTAAAGCGTTGTCGTACCCTCACCTGGACCCTAAACCGTCCCCGTCCCCTAACCCTAACCCTAGCCCGAACCCTAAACCTAATCCTTCCCAGAAGCCTGACCCTCACCCGTCCCCTAATCCCAACCCGTACGCTAACACTAACCCGCGCCCTAACACGTAGGCTCACCCTAAAGCGTTGTCGTACCCTCACCTGGACCCTAAACCGTCCCCGTCCCCTAACCCTAACCCTAGCCCTAACCCTAACCCTAACACTTCCCCGAAGCCTGACCCTCACCCGGCCCCTAATCCTAACCCGTACGCTAACACTAACCCGCGCCCTCACACGTACGCTCCCCCTAAAGCGTTGTCGTACCCTCACCTGGACCCTAAACCGTCCCCGTCCCCTAACCCTAACCCTAGCCCGAAACCTAACCCTAACCCTTCCCCGAAGCCTGACCCTCAGCCGTCCCCTAATCCTAAACCGTACGCTAACACTAACCCGCGCCCTCACACGTACGCTCCCCCTAAAGCGTTGTCGTACCCTCACCTGGACCCTAAACCGTCCCCGTCCCCTAACCCTAGCCCGAACCCTAACCCTAACCCTTCCCCGAAGCCTGACCCTCAGCCTTCCCCTAATCCTAACCCGTACGCTAACACTAACCTGCGCCCTCACACGTACGCTCCCCCTAAATCGTTGTCGTACCCTCACCTGGACCCTAAACTGTCACCGTCCCCAACCCTAACCCTAGCCCGAACCCTAACCGTAACCCTTCCCCGAAGCCTGACCCTCAGCCGTACCCTAATCCTAACCCGTACGCTAACACTAACCCGCGCCCTCACACGTACGCTCCCCCTAAAGCGTTGTCGTACCCTCACCTGGACCCTAAACCGTCCCCATCCCCTAACCCTAACCCTAGCCCGAACCCTAACCCTAACCCTTCCCCGAAGCCTGACCCTCAGCCGTCCCCTAATCCTAAACCGTACGCTAACACTAACCCGCGCCCTCACACGTACGCTCCCCCTAAAGCGTTATCGTACCCTCACCTGGACCCTAAACTGTCCCCGTCCCCTAACCCTAACCCTAGCCCGAACCCTAACCCTAACCCTTCCCCGAAGCCTGACCCTCAGCCGTCCCCTAATCCTAACCCGTACGCTAACACTAACCCGCGCCCTCACACGTACGCTCCCCCTAAAGCGTTGTCGTACCCTCACCTGGACCCTAAACCGTCCCCGTCCCCTAAGCCTAACCCTAGCCCGAACCCTAAACCTAACACTTCCCCGAAGCCTGACCCTCACCCGTCCCCTAATCCTAACCCGTACGCTAACACTAACCCGCGCCCTCACACGTAGGCTCCCCCTAAAGCGTTGCCGTAACCTCACCTGGACCCTAAACCGTCCCCGTCCCCTAACCCTAACCCTAGCCCGAACCCTAACCCTAACCCTTCCCCGAAGCCTGACCCTCACCCGTCCCCTAATCCTAACCCGTACGCTAACACTAACCCACGCCCTCACACGTACGCTCCCCCTAAAGCGTTGTCGTACCCTCACCTGGACCCTAAACCGTACCCGTCCCCTAACCCTAACCCTAGCCCGAACCCTAACCCTAACCCTTCCCCGAAGCCTGACCCTCACCCGTCCCCTAATCCTAACCCGTACGCTAACACTAACCCGCGCCCTCACACGTACGCTCCCCCTAAAGCGTTGTCGTAACCTCACCTGGACCCTAAACCGTCCCCGTCCCCTAACCCTAACCCTAGCCCGAACCCTAACCCTAACCCTTCCCCGAAGCCTGACCCTCACCCGTCCCCTAATCCTAACCCGTACGCTAACACTAACCCGCGCCCTCACACGTACGCTCCCCCTAAAGCGTTGTCGTACCCTCACCTGGACCCTAAACCGTCCCCGTCCCCTAACCCTAACCCTAGCCCGAACCCTAAACCTAACCCTTCCCGAAGCCTGCCCCTCACCCGTCCCCTAATCCTAACCCGTACGCTAACACTGACCCGCGCCCTCACACGTACGCTCCCCCTAAAGCGTTGTCGTACCCTCACCTGGACCCTAAACCGTCCCCGTCCCCTAACCCTAACCCTAGCCCGAACCCTAACCCTAAACCTTCCCCGAAGACTGACCCTCACCCATCCCCTAATCCTAACCCGTACGCTAACACTAACCCACGCCCTCACACGTAGGATCCCCCTAAAGCGTTGTCGTACCCTCACCTGGACCCTAAACCGTCCCCGTCCCCTAACCCTAACCCTAGCCCGAACCCTAACCCTAACACTTCCCCGAAGCCTGACCCTCAGCCGTCCCCTAATCCTAACCCGTACGCTAAGACTAACCCGCGCCCTCACACGTACGCTCCCCCTAAAGCGTTGTCGTACCCTCACCTGGACCCTAAACCGTCCCCGTCCCCTAACCATAACCCTAACCCTAGCCCGAACCCTAACCCTAACCCTTCCCCGAAGCCTGACCCTCACCCGTCCCCTAATCCTAAGCCGAACGCTAACACTAACCCGCGCCCTCACACGTACGCTCCCCCTAAAGCGTTGTCGTACCCTCACCTGGACCCTAAACCGTCCCCGTCCCCTAACCCTAACCCTAGCCCGAACCCTAACCCTAACCCTTCCCCGAAGCCTGACCCTCAGCCGTCCCCTAATCCTAACCCGTACGCTAACACTAACCCGCGCCCTCACACGTACGCTCCCCCTAAAGCGTTGTCGTACCCTCACCTGGACCCTAAACCGTCCTCGTCCCCTAACCCTAACCCTAGCCCGAACCCTAACCCTAACCCTTCCCCGAAGCCTGACCCTCAGCCGTGCCCTAATACTAAACCGTACGCTAACACTAACCCGCGCCCTCACACGTACGCTCCCCCTAAAGCGTTGTCGTACCCTCACCTGGACCCTAAACCGTCCCCGTCCCCTAACCCTAACCCTAGCCCGAACCCTAACCTTAACCCTTCCCCGAAGCCTCACCCTCAGCCGTCCCCTAATCCTAACCCGTACGCTAACACTAACCCGCGCCCTCACACGTACGCTCCCCCTAAAGCGTTGTCGTACCCTCACGTGGACCCTAAACCGTCCCCGTCCCCTAACCCTAACCCTAGCCCGAACCCTAACCCTAACCCTTCCCCGAAGCCTGACCCTCAGCCGTCCCCTAATCCTAACCCGTACGCTAACACTAACCCGCGCCCTCACACGTACGCTCCCCCTAAAGCGTTGTCGTACCCTCACCTGGACCCTAAACCGTCCCCGTCCCCTAACCCTAACCCTAGCCCGAACCCTAACCCTAACCCTTCCCCGAAGCCTGACCCTCAGCCGTCCCCTAATCCTAACCCGTACGCTAACACTAACCAACGCCCTCACACGTACGCTCCCCCTAAAGCGTTGTCGTACCCTCACCTGGATCCTAAACCGTCCCCGTCCCCTAACCCTAACCCTAGCCCGAACCCTAACCCTAACCCTTCCCCGAAGCCTGACCCTCAGCCATCCCCTAATCCTAACCCGTACGCTAACACTAACCCGCGCCCTCACACGTACGCTCCCCCTAAAGCGTTGTCGTACCCTCACCTGGACCCTAAACCGTCCCCGTCCCCTAACCCTAACCCTAGCCCGAACCCTAACCCTAACCCTTCCCCGAAGCCTGATCCTCAGCCGTCCCCTAATCCTAACCCGTACGCAAACACTAACCCGCGCCCTCACACGTACGCTCCCCCTAAAGCGTTGTCGTACCCTCACCTGGACCCTAAACCGTCCCCGTCCCCTAACCCTAACCCTAGCCCGAACCCTAAACCTAACCTTTCCCAGAAGCCTGACCCTCACCCGTCCCATAATCCTAACCCGTACGCTAACACTAACCCGCGCCCTCACACGTAGGCTCCCCCTAAAGCGTTGTCGTACCCTCACCTGGACCCTAAACCGTCCCCGTCCCCTAACCCTAACCCTAGCCCGAACCCTAACCCTAACCCTTCCCCGAAGCCTGACCCTTAGCCGTCCCCTAATCCTAAACCGTACGCTAACACTAACCCGCGCCCTCACACGTACGCTCACCCTAAAGCGTTGTCGTACCCTCACCTGGACCCTAAACCGTCCCCGTCCCCTAACCCTAGCCCGAACCCTAACCCTAACCCTTCCCCGAAGCCTGACCCTCAGCCTTCCCCTAATCCTAACCTGTACGCTAACACTAACCCGCGCCCTCACACGTACGCTCCCCCTAAAGCGTTATCGTACCCTCACCTGGACCCCTAACCGTCCCCGTCCCCTAACCCTAACCCTAGCCCGAACCCTAACCCTAACCCTTCCCCGAAGCCTGACCCTCAGCCGTCCCCTAATCCTAACCCGTACGCTAACACTAACCCACGCCCTCACACGTATGCTCCCCCTAAAGCGTTGTCATACCCTCACCTGGACCCTAAACCGTCCCCGTCCCCTAACCCTAACCCTAGCCCGAACCCTAACCCTAACCCTTCCCCGAAGCCTGACCCTCAGCCGTCCCCTAATCCTAACCCGTACGCTAACACTAACCCGCACCCTCACACGTACGCTCCCCCTAAAGCGTTGTCGTACCCTCACCTGGACCCTAAACCGTCCCCGTCCCCTAACCCTAACCCTAGCCCGAACCCTAAACCTAACCCTTCCCCGAAGCCTGACCCTCAGCCGTCCCCTAATCCTAACACGTACGCTAACACTAACCCGCTCCCTCACACGTAGGCTCCCCCTAAAGCGTTGTCGTACCCTCACCTGGACCCTAAACCGTCCCCGTCCCCTAACCCTAACCCTAGCCCGAACCCTAACCCTAACCCTTCCCCGAAGCCTGACCCTCACCCGTCCCCTAATCCTAACCCGTACGCTAACACTAACCCGCGCCCTCACACGTACGCTCCCCCTAAAGCGTTGTCATACCCTCACCTGGACCATAAACCGTACCCGTCCCCTAACCCTAACCCTAGCCCGAACCCTAACCCTAACCCTTCCCCGAAGCCTGACCCTCACCCGTCCCCTAATCCTAACCCGTACGCTAACACTAACCCGCGCCCTCACACGTAGGCTCCCCCTAAAGCGTTGTCGTACCCTCACCTGGACCCTAAACCGTACCCGTCCCCTAACCCTAACCCTAGCCCGAACCCTAACCCTAACCCTTCCCCGAAGCCTGACCCTCAGCCGTCCCCTAATCCTAACCCGTACGCTAACACTAACCCGCGCCCTCACATGTACGCTCCCCCTAAAGCGTTGTCGTACCCTCACCTGGACCCTAAACCGTCCCCGTCCCCTAACCCTAACCCTAGCCCGAACCCTAACCCTAACCCTTCCCCGAAGCCTGACCCTCACCCGTCCCCTAATCCTAACCCGTACGCTAACACTAACCCGCGCCCTCACACGTACGCTCCCCCTAAAGCGTTGTCATACCCTCACCTGGACCCTAAACCGTCCCCGTCCCCTAACCCTAACCCTAGCCCGAACCCTAACCCTAACCGTTCCCCGAAGCCTGACCCTCACCCGTCCCCTAATCCTAACCCGTACGCTAACACTAACCCGCGCCCTCACACGTACGCTCCCCCTAAAGCGTTGTCGTACCCTCACCTGGACCCTAAACCGTCCCCGTCCCCTAACCCTAACCCTAGCCCGAACCCTAACCCTAACCCTTCCCCGAAGCCTGACCCTCACCCGTCCCCTAATCCTAACCCGTACGCTAACACTAAGCCGCGCCCTCACACGTACGCTCCCCCTAAAGTGTTGTCGTACCCTCACCTGGACCCTAAACCGTCCCCGTCCCCTAACCCTAACCCTAGCCCGAACCCTAACCGTAACCCTTCCCGAAGCCTGACCGTCACCCGTCCCCTAATCCTAACCCGTACGCTAACACTAACCCGCGCCCTCACATGTACGCTCCCCCTAAAGCGTTGTCGTACCCTCACCTGGACCCTAAGCCGTCCCCATCCCCTAACCCTAACCCCAGCCCGAACCCTAACCCTAACCCTTCCCCAAAGCCTGACCCTCACCCGTCCTCTAATCCTAACCCGTACGCTAACACTAACCCACGCCCTCACACGTAGGCTCCCCCTAAAGCGTTGGCGTACCCTCACCTGGACCCTAAACCGTCCCCGTCCCCTAACCCTAACCCTAGCCCGAACCCTAACCCTAACACTTCCCCGAAGCCTGACCCTCACCCGTCCCCTAATCCTAACCCGTACGCTAACACTAACCCGCGCCCTCACACATACGCTCCCCCTAAAGCGTTGTCGTACCCTCACCTGGACCCTAAACCGTCCCCGTCCCCTAACCCTAACCCTAGCCCGAACCCTAACCCTTCCCCGAAGCCTGACCCTCACCCGTCCCCTAATCCTAACCCGTACGCTAACACTAACCCGCGCCCTCACACGTACGCTCCCCCTAAAGCGTTGTCGTACCCTCACCTGGACCCTAAAACGTCCCCGTCCCCTAACCCTAACCCTAGCCCGAACCCTAACCCTAACCCTTCCCCGAACCCTGACCCTCACCCGTCCCATAATACTAAACCGTACGCTAACACTAACCCGCGCCCTCACACGTACGCTCCCCCTAAAGCGTTGTCGTACCCTCACCTGGACCCTAAACCGTCCCCGTCCCCTAACCCTAACCCTAGCCCGAACCCTAACCCTAACCCTTCCCCGAAGCCTGACCCTCAGCCGTCCCCTAATCCTAACCCGTACGCTAACACTAACCCGCGCCCTCACACGTACGCTCCCCCTAAAGCGTTGTCGTACCCTCACCTGGACCCTAAACCATCCCCGTCCCCTAACCCTAACCCTAGCCCGAACCCTAAACCTAACACTTCCCCGAAGCCTGACCCTCACCCGTCCCCTAATCCTAACCCGTACGCTAACACTAACCCGCGCCCTCACACGTAGGCTCCCCCTAAAGCGTTGTCGTACCCTCACCTGGACCCTAAACCGTCCCCGTTCCCTAACCCTAACCCTAGCCCGAACCCTAACCCTAACCCTTCCCCGAAGCCTGACCCTCACCCGTCCCCTAATCCTAACCTGTACGCTAACACTAACCCGCGCCCTCACACGTACGCTCCCCCTAAAGCATTGTCATACCCTCACCTGGACCCTAAACCGTCCCCGTCCCCTAAGCCTAACCCTAGCCCGAACCCTAACCCTAACCCTTCCCCGAAGCCTGACCCTCACCCGTCCCCTAATCCTAACCCGTACGCTAACACTAACCCGCGCCCTCACACGTACGCTCCCCCTAAAGCGTTGTCGTACCCTCACCTGGACCCTAAACCGTCCCCGTCCCCTAACCCTAACCCTAGCCCGAACCCAAACCCTAACCCTTCCCCGAAGCCTGACCCCCACCCGTCCCCTAATCCTAACCCGTACGCTTACACTAACCCGCGCCCTCACACGTACGCTCCACCTAAAGCGTTGTCGTACCCTCACCTGGACCCTAAACCGTCCCCGTCCCCGTCCCCTAACCCTAGCCCGAACCCTAACCCTAACCCTTCCCCGAAGCCTGACCCTCAGCCGTCCCCTAATCCTAAACCGTACGCTAACACTAACCCGCGCCCTCACACGTACGCTCCCCCTAAAGCGTTGTCGTACCCTCACCTGGACCCTAAACCGTCCCCGTCCCCTAACCCTAACCCTAGCCCGAACCCTAACCCTAACCCTTCCCCGAAGCCTGACCCTCACCCGTCCCCTAATCCTAACCCGTAGGCTAACACTAACCCGCGCCCTCACACGTACGCTCCCACTAAAGCGTTGTCGTACCCTCACCTGGACCCTAAACCGTCCCCGTCCCCTAACCCTAACCCTAGCCCGAACCCTAACCCTAACCCTTCCCCGAAGCCTGACCCTCAGCCGTCCCCTAATCCTAACCCGTACGCTAACACTAACCCGCACCCTCACACGTACGCTACCCCTAAAGCGTTGTCGTACCCTCACCTGGACCCTAAACCGTCCCCGTCCCCTAACCCTAACCCTAGCCCGAACCCTAACCCTAACTCTTCCCCGAAGCCTGACCCTCAGCCGTCCCCTAATCCTAACCCGTACGCTAACACTAACCCGCGCCCTCACACGTACGCTCCCCCTAAAGCGTTGTCGTACCCTCACCTGGACCCTAAACCGTCCCCGTCCCCTAACCCTAACCCTAGCCCGAACCCTAACCCTAACCCTTCCCCGAAGCCTGACCCTCACCCGGCCCCTAATCCTAACCCGTACGCTAACACTAACCCGCGCCCTCACACGTACGCTCCCCCTAAAGCGTTGTCGTACCCTCACCTGGCCCCTAAACCGTCCCCGTCCCCTAACCCTAACCCTAGCCCGAACCCTAACCCTAACCCTTCCCCGAAGCCTGACCCTCAGCCGTCCCCTAATCTTAAACCGTACGCTAACAGTGACCCGCGCCCTCACACGTACGCTCCCCCTAAAGCGTTGTCGTACCCTCACCTGGACCCTAAACCATCCCCGTCCCCTAACCCTAACCCTAGCCCGAACCCTAACCCTCACCCTTCCCCGAAGCCTGACGCTCAGCCGTCCCCTAATCCTAACCCGTACGCTAACACTAACCCGCGCCCTCACACGTATGCTCCCCCTAAAGCGTTGTCGTACCCTCACCTGGACCCTAAACCATCCCCGTCCCCTAACCCTAACCCTAGCCCGAACCCTAAACCTAACACTTCCCCGAAGCCTGACCCTCACCCGTCCCCTAATCCTAACCCGTACGCTAACACTAACCCGCGCCCTCACACGTAGGCTCCCTCTAAAGCGTTGTCGTACCCTCACCTGGACCCTAAACCGTCCCCGTCCCCTAACCCTAACCCTAGCCCGAACCCTAACCCTAACCCTTCCCCGAAGCCTGACCCTCACCCGTCCCCTAATCCTAACCCGTACGCTAACACTAACCCGCGCCCTCACACGTACGCTCCCCCTAAAGCGTTGTCGTGCCCTCACCTGGACCCTAAACCGTCCCCGTCCCCTAACCCTAACCCTAGCCCGAACCCTAACCCTAACCCTTCCCCGAAGCCTGACCCTCACCCGTCCCCTAATCCTAACCCGTACGCTAACACTAACCCGCGCCCTCACACGTACGCTCCCACTAAAGCGTTGTCGTACCCTCACCTGGACCCTAAACCGTCCCCGTCCCCTAACCCTAACCCTAGCCCGAACCCTAACCCTAACCGTTCCCCGAAGCCTGACCCTCACCCGTCCCCTAATCCTAACCCGTACGCTAACACTAACCCGCGCCCTCACACGTACGCTCCCCCTAAAGCGTTGTCGTACCCTCACCTGGACCGTAAACCGTCCCCGTCCCCTAACCCTAACCCTAGCCCGAACCCTAAACCTAACCCTTCCCCAAAGCCTGACCGTCAGCCGTCCCCTAATCCTAACCCGTACGCTAACACTAACCCGCGCCCTCACACGTAGGCTCCCCCTAAAGCGTTGTCGTACCCTCACCTGGACCCTAAACCGTCCCCGTCCCCTAACCCTAACCCTAGCCCGAACCCTAACCCTAACCCTTCCCGAAGTCTGACCCTCACCCGTCCCCTAATCCTAACCCGTACGCTAACACTAACCCGCGCCCTCACACGTACGCTCCCCCTAAAGTGTTGTCGTACCCTCACCTGGACCCTAAACCGTCCCCGTCCCCTAACCCTAACCCTAGCCCGAACCCTAACCCTAACCCTTCCCCGAAGACTGACCCTCACCCAGCCCCTAATCCTAACCCGTACGCTAACACTAACCCACGCCCTCACACGTAGGCTCCCCCTAAAGCGTTGTCGTACCCTCACCTGGACCCTAAACCTTCCCCGTCCCCTGACCCTAACCCTAGCCCGAACCCTAACCCTAACCCTTCCCCGAAGCCTGACCCTCAGCTGTCCCCTAATCCTAACCCGTACGCTAACACTAACCCGCGCCCTCACACGTACGCTCCCCCTAAAGCGTTGTCGTACCCTCACCTGGACCCTAAACCGTCCCCGTCCCCTAACCCTAATCCTAGCCCGAACCCTAACCCTAACCCTTCCCCGAAGCCTGACCCTCACCCATCCCCTAATCCTAACCCGTACGCTAACACTAACCCGCGCCCTCACACGTAGGCTCCCTCTAAAGCGTTGTCGTACCCTCACCTGGACCCTAAACCGTCCCCGTCCCCTAACCCTAACCCTAGCCCGAACCCTAAACCTAACCCTTCCCGAAGCCTGACCCTCAGCCGTCCCCTAATCCTAACCCGTACGCTAACACTAACCCGCACCCTCACACGTACGCTACCCCTAAAGCGTTGTCGTACCCTCACCTGGACCCTAAACCGTCCCCGTCCCCTAACCCTAACCCTAGCCCGAACCCTAACCCTAACTCTTCCCCGAAGCCTGACCCTCAGCCGTCCCCTAATCCTAACCCGTACGCTAACACTAACCCGCGCCCTCACACGTACGCTCCCCCTAAAGCGTTGTCGTACCCTCACCTGGACCCTAAACCGTCCCCGTCCCCTAACCCTAACCCTAGCCCGAACCCTAACGCTAACCCTTCCCCGAAGCCTGACCCTCACCCGGCCCCTAATCCTAACCCGTACGCTAACACTAACCCGCGCCCTCACACGTACGCTCCCCCTAAAGCGTTGTCGTACCCTCACCTGGACCCTAAACCGTCCCCGTCCCCTAACCCTAACCCTAGCCCGAACCCTAACCCTAACCCTTCCCCGAAGCCTGACCCTCAGCCGTCCCCTAATCTTAAACCGTACGCTAACAGTGACCCGCGCCCTCACACGTACGCTCCCCCTAAAGCGTTGTCGTACCCTCACCTGGACCCTAAACCATCCCCGTCCCCTAACCCTAACCCTAGCCCGAACCCTAACCCTCACCCTTCCCCGAAGCCTGACGCTCAGCCGTCCCCTAATCCTAACCCGTACGCTAACACTAACCCGCGCCCTCACACGTATGCTCCCCCTAAAGCGTTGTCGTACCCTCACCTGGACCCTAAACCATCCCCGTCCCCTAACCCTAACCCTAGCCCGAACCCTAAACCTAACACTTCCCCGAAGCCTGACCCTCAGCCGTCCCCTAATCCTAACCCGTACGCTAACACTAACCCGCGCCCTCACACGTACCCTCCCTCTAAAGCGTTGTCGTACCCTCACCTGGACCCTAAACCGTCCCCGTCCCCTAACCCTAACCCTAGCCCGAACCCTAACCCTAACCCTTCCCCGAAGCCTGACCCTCACCCGTCCCCTAATCCTAACCCGTACGCTAACACTAACCCGCGCCCTCACACGTACGCTCCCCCTAAAGCGTTGTCGTACCCTCACCTGGACCCTAAACCGTCCCCGTCCCCTAACCCTAACCCTAGCCCGAACCCTAACCCTAACCCTTCCCCGAAGCCTGACCCTCACCCGGCCCCTAATCCTAACCCGTACGCTAACACTAACCCGCGCCCTCACACGTACGCTCCCCCTAAAGCGTTGTCGTTCCCTCACCTGGACCCTAAACCGTCCCCGTCCCCTAACCCTAACCCTAGCCCGAACCCTAACCCTAACCCTTCCCCGAAGCCTGACCCTCAGCCGTCCCCTAATCCTAACCCGTACGCTAACACTAACCCGCGCCCTCACACGTACGCTCCCCCTAAAGCGTTATCGTACCCTCACCTGGACCCTAAACCGTCCCCGTCCCCTAACCCTAACCCTAGCCCGAACCCTAACCCTAACCCTTCCCCGAAGCCTGACCCTCAGCCGTCCCCTAATCCTAACCCGTACGCTAACACTAACCCGCACCCTCACAGGTACGCTCCCCCTAAAGCGTTGTCGTACCCTCACCTGGACGCTAAGCCGTCACCGTCCCCTAACCCTAACCCTAGCCCGAACCCTAACCCTAACCCTTCCCCGAAGCCTGACCCTCAGCCGTCCCCTAATCCTAACCCGTACGCTAACACTAACCCGCGCCCTCACACGTACGCTCCCCCTAAAGCGTTGTCGTACCCTCACCTGGAACCTAAACCGTCCCCGTCCCCTAACCCTAACCCTAGCCCGAACCCTAACCCTAACCCTTCCCCGAAGCCTGACCCTCAGCCGTCCCCTAATCCTAACCCGTACGCTAACACTAACCCACGCCCTTACACGTACGCTCCCCCTAAAGCGTTATCGTACCCTCACCTGGACCCTAAACTGTCCCCATCCCCTAACCCTAACCCTAGCCCGAACCCTAACCCTAACCCTTCCCCGAAGCCTGACCCTCAGCCGTCCCCTAATCCTAACCCGTACGCTAACACTAACCCGCGCCCTGACACGTACGCTCCCCCTAACGCGTTGTCGTACCCTCACCTGGACCCTAAACCGTCCCCGTCCCCAACCCTAACCCTAGCCCGAACCTTCACCCTAACCCTTCCCCGAAGCCTGACCCTCAGCCGTCCCCTAATCCTAACCCGTACGCTAACACTAACCCGCGCCCTCACAGGTACGCTCCCCCTAAAGCGTTGTCGTACCCTCACCTGGACCCTAAGCCGTCCCAGTCCCATAACCCTAACCCTAGCCTGAACCCTAACCCTAACCCTTCCACGAAGCCTGACCCTCACCCGTCCCCTAATCCTAACCCGTACGCTAACACTAACCCGCGCCCCCACACGTACGGTCCCCCTAAAGCGTTGTCGTACCCTCACCTGGACCCTAAACCGTCCCCGTCCCCTAACCCTAACCCTAACCCGAACCCTAACCCTAACACTTCCCCGAAGCCTGACCCTCAGCCGTCCCCTAATCCTAACCCGTACGCTAACACTAACCCACGCCCTCACACGTACGCTCCCTCTAAAGAGTTGTCGTACCCTCACCTGGACCCTAAACCGTCCCCGTCCCCTATCCCTATCCCTAGCCTGAACCCTAACCCTAACCCTTCCCCGAAGCCTGACCCTCAGCCGTCCCCTAATCCTAACCCGTATGCTAACACTAACCCGCACCCTCACACGTACGCTCCCCCTAAAGCATTGTCGTACCCTCACCTGGACCCTAAACCGTCCCCGTCCCCAACCCTAACCCTAGCCCGAACCTTCACCCTAACCCTTCCCCGAAGCCTGACCCTCAGCCGTCCCCTAATCCTAACCCGTACGCTATACTAACCCGCGCCCTCACAGGTACGCTCCCCCTAAAGCGTTGTCGTACCCTCACCTGGACCCTAAGCCGTCCCAGTCCCATAACCCTAACCCTAGCCTGAACCCTAACCCTAACCCTTCCACGAAGCCTGACCCTCACCCGTCCCCTAATCCTAACCCGTACGCTAACACTAACCCGCGCCCCCACACGTACGGTCCCCCTAAAGCGTTGTCGTACCCTCACCTGGACCCTAAACCGTCCCCGTCCCCTAACCCTAACCCTAACCCGAACCCTAACCCTAACCCTTCCCCGAAGCCTGACCCTCAGCCGTCCCCTAATCCTAACCCGTACGCTAACACTAACCAACGCCCTCACACGTACACTCCCCCTAAAGCGTTGTCGTACCCTCACCTGGACCCTAAACCGTCCCCGTCCCCTAACCCTAACCCTAGCCCGAACCCTAACCCTAACCCTTCCCCGAAGCCTGACCCTCAGCCGTCCCCTAATCCTAACCCGTACGCTAACACTAACCTGCGCCCTCACACGTACGCTCCCCCTAAAGCGTTGTCGTACCCTCACCTGGACCCTAAACCGTCCCCGTCCCCTAACCCTAACCCTAGCCCGAACCCTAACCCTAACACTTCCCAGAAGCCTGACCCTCACCCGTCCCCTAATCCTAACCCGTACGCTAACACTAACCTGCGCCCTCACACGTAGGCTCCCCCTAAAGCGTTGTCGTACCCTCACCTGGACCCTAAACCGTCCCCGTCCCCTAACCCTAACCCTAGCCCGAACCCTAACCCTAACCCTTCCCCGAAGCCTGACCCTCACCCGTCCCCTAATCCTAACCCGTACGCTAACACTAACCCGCGCCCTCACACGTACGCTCCCCCTAAAGCGTTGTCGTACCCTCACCTGGACCCTAAACCGTCCCCGTCCCCTAACCCTAACCCTAGCCCGAACCCTAACCCTAACCCTTCCCCGAAGCCTGACCCTCAGCCGTCCCCTAATCCTAAACCGTACGCTAACACTAACCCACGCCCTCACACGTACGCTCCCCCTAAAGCGTTGTCGTACCCTCACCTGGACCCTAAACCGTCCCCGTCCCCTAACCCTAACCCTAGCCCGAACCCTAACCCTAACCCTTCCCCGAAGCCTGACCCTCACCCGTCCCCTAATCCTAACCCGTACGCTAACACTAACCCGCGCCCTCACACGTATGCTCCCCCTAAAGCGTTGTCGTACCCTCACCTGGACCCTAAACCATCCCCGTCCCCTAACCCTAACCCTAGCCCGAACCCTAACCCTAACCCTTCCCCGAAGCCTGACCCTCACCCGTCCCCTAATCCTAACCCGTACGCTAACACTAACCCGCGCCCTCACACGTACGCTCCCCCTAAAGCGTTGTCGTACCCTCACCTGGACCCTAAACCGTCCCCGTCCCCTAACCCTAACCCTAGCCAGAACCCTAACCCTAACCCTTCCCCGAAGCCTGACCCTCACCCGTCCCATAATCCTAACCCGTACGCTAACACTAACCCGCGCCCTCACACGTAGGCTCCCCCTAAAGCGTTGTCGTACCCTCACCTGGACCCTAAACCGTCCCCGTCCCCTAACCCTAACCCTAGCCCGAACCCTAACCCTAACCCTTCCCCGAAGCCTGACCCTCAGCCGTCCCCTAATCCTAACCCGTACGCTAACACTAACCAACGCCCTCACACGTACACTCCCCCTAAAGCGTTGTCGTACCCTCACCTGGACCCTAAACCGTCCCCGTCCCCTAACCCTAACCCTAGCCCGAACCCTAACCCTAACCCTTCCCCGAAGCCTGACCCTCAGCCGTCCCCTAATCCTAACCCGTACGCTAACACTAACCTGCGCCCTCACACGTACGCTCCCCCTAAAGCGTTGTCGTACCCTCACCTGGACCCTAAACCGTCCCCGTCCCCTAACCCTAACCCTAGCCCGAACCCTAACCCTAACACTTCCCAGAAGCCTGACCCTCACCCGTCCCCTAATCCTAACCCGTACGCTAACACTAACCTGCGCCCTCACACGTAGGCTCCACCTAAAGCGTTGTCGTACCCTCACCTGGACCCTAAACCGTCCCCGTCCCCTAACCCTAACCCTAGCCCGAACCCTAACCCTAACCCTTCCCCGAAGCCTGACCCTCACCCAGCCCCTAATCCTAACCCGTACGCTAACACTAACCCGCGCCCTCACACGTACGCTCCCCCTAAAGCGTTGTCGTACCCTCACCTGGACCCTAAACCGTCCCCGTCCCCTAACCCTAACCCTAGCCCGAACCCTAACCCTAACCCTTCCCCGAAGCCTGACCCTCAGCCGTCCCCTAATCCTAAACCGTACGCTAACACTAACCCGCGCCCTCACACGTACGCTCCCCCTAAAGCGTTGTCGTACCCTCACCTGGACCCTAAACCATCCCCGTCCCCTAACCCTAACCCTAGCCCGAACCCTAACCCTAACCCTTCCCCGAAGCCTGACCCTCAGCCGTCCCCTAATCCTAACCCGTACGCTAACACTAACCCGCGCCCTCACACGTATGCTCCCCCTAAAGCGTTGTCGTACCCTCACCTGGACCCTAAACCATCCCCGTCCCCTAACCCTAACCCTAGCCCGAACCCTAAACCTAACACTTCCCCGAAGCCTGACCCTCACCCGTCCCCTAATCCTAACCCGTACGCTAACACTAACCCGCGCCCTCACACGTAGGCTCCCCCTAAAGCGTTGTCGTACCCTCACCTGGACCCTAAACCGTCCCCGTCCCCTAACCCTAACCCTAGCCCGAACCCTAACCCTAACCCTTCCCCGAAGCCTGACCCTCACCCGTCCCCTAATCCTAACCCGTACGCTAACACTAACCCGCGCCCTCACACGTACGCTCCCCCTAAAGCGTTGTCGTACCCTCACCTGGACCCTAAACCGTCCCCGTCCCCTAACCCTAACCCTAGCCCGAACCCTAACCCTAACCCTTCCCCGAAGCCTGACCCTCACCCGTCCCCTAATCCTAACCCGTACGCTAACACTAACCCGCGCCCTCACACGTACGCTCCCACTAAAGCGTTGTCGTACCCTCACCTGGACCCTAAACCGTCCCCGTCCCCTAACCCTAACCCTAGCCCGAACCCTAACCCTAACCGTTCCCCGAAGCCTGACCCTCACCCGTCCCCTAATCCTAACCCGTACGCTAACACTAACCCGCGCCCTCACACGTACGCTCCCCCTAAAGCGTTGTCGTATCCTCACCTGGACCCTAAACCGTCCCCGTCCCCTAATAATAACCCTAGCCCGAACCCTAACCTTAACCCTTCCCCGAAGTCTTACCCTCAGCCGTCCCCTAATCCTAACCCGTACGCTAACACTAACCCGCGCCCTCACACGTACGCTCCCCCTAAAGCGTTTTCGTACCCTCACCTGGACCCTAAACCGTCCCCGTCCCCTAACCCTAACCCTATCCCGAACCCTAACCCTAACCCTTCCCCGAAGCCTGACCCTCACCCGTCCCCTAATCCTAACCCGTACGCTAACACTAACCCGCGCCCTCACACGTACGCTCCCACTAAAGCGTTGTCGTATCCTCACCTGGACCCTAAACCGTCCCCGTCCCCTAACAATAACCCTAGCCCGAACCCTAACCTTAACCCTTCCCCGAAGCCTGACCCTCAGCCGTCCCCTAATCCTAACCCGAACGCTAACACTAACCCGCGCCCTCACACGTACGCTCCCCCTAAAGCGTTGTCGTACCCTCACCTGGACCCTAAACCGTCCCCGTCCCCTAACCCTAACCCTAGTCCGAACCCTAAACCTAACCCTTCCCCGAAGCCTGACCCTCAGCCGTCCCCTAATCCTAACCCGTACGCTAACACTAACCCGCGCCCTCACACGTACGCTCCCCCTAAAGCGTTGTCGTACCCTCACCTGGACCCTAAACCGTCCCCGTCCCCTAACCCTAACCCTAGCCAGAACCCTAACCCTAACCCTTCCCCGAAGCCTGACCCTCACCCGTCCCATAATCCTAACCCGTACGCTAACACTAACCCGCGCCCTCACACGTAGGCTCCCCCTAAAGCGTTGTCGTACCCTCACCTGGACCCTAAACCGTCCCCGTCCCCTAACCCTAACCCTAGCCCGAACCCTAACCCTAACCCTTCCCCGAAGCCTGACCCTCAGCCGTCCCCTAATCCTAACCCGTACGCTAACACTAACCAACGCCCTCACACGTACACTCCCCCTAAAGCGTTGTCGTACCCTCACCTGGACCCTAAACCGTCCCCGTCCCCTAACCCTAACCCTAGCCCGAACCCTAACCCTAACCCTTCCCCGAAGCCTGACCCTCAGCCGTCCCCTAATCCTAACCCGTACGCTAACACTAACCTGCACCCTCACACGTACGCTCCCCCTAAAGCGTTGTCGTACCCTCACCTGGACCCTAAACCGTCCCCGTCCCCTAACCCTAACCCTAGCCCGAACCCTAACCCTAACACTTCCCAGAAGCCTGACCCTCACCCGTCCCCTAATCCTAACCCGTACGCTAACACTAACCTGCGCCCTCACACGTAGGCTCCCCCTAAAGCGTTGTCGTACCCTCACCTGGACCCTAAACCGTCCCCGTCCCCTAACCCTAACCCTAGCCCGAACCCTAACCCTAACCCTTCCCCGAAGCCTGACCCTCACCCAGCCCCTAATCCTAACCCGTACGCTAACACTAACCCGCGCCCTCACACGTACGCTCCCCCTAAAGCGTTGTCGTACCCTCACCTGGACCCTAAACCGTCCCCGTCCCCTAACCCTAACCCTAGCCCGAACCCTAAACCTAACCCTTCCCCGAAGCCTGACCCTCAGCCGTCCCCTAATCCTAAACCGTACGCTAACACTAACCCGCGCCCTCACACGTATGCTCCCCCTAAAGCGTTGTCGTACCCTCACCTGGACCCTAAACCATCCCCGTCCCCTAACCCTAACCCTAGCACGAACCCTAAACCTAACACTTCCCCGAAGCCTGACCCTCACCCGTCCCCTAATCCTAACCCGTACGCTAACACTAACCCGCGCCCTCACACGTAGGCTCCCCCTAAAGCGTTGTCGTACCCTCACCTGGACCCTAAACCGTGCCCGTCCCCTAACCCTAACCCTAGCCCGAACCCTAACCCTAAGCCTTCCCAGAAGCCTGACCCTCACCCGTCCCCTAATCCTAACCCGTACGCTAACACTAACCCGCGCCCTCACACGTACGCTCCCCCTAAAGCGTTGTCGTACCCTCACCTGGACCCTAAACCGTCCCCGTCCCCTAACCCTAACCCTAGCCCGAACCCTAACCCTAACCCTTCCCCGAAGCCTGACCCTCACCCGTCCCCTAATCCTAACCCGTACGCTAACACTAACCCGCGCCCTCACACGTACGCTCCCACTAAAGCGTTGTCGTACCCTCACCTGGACCCTAAACCATCCCCGTCCCCTAACCCTAACCCTAGCCCGAACCCTAACCCTAACCCTTCCCCGAAGCCTGACCCTCAGCCGTCCCCTAATCCTAACCCGTACGCTAACACTAACCCGCGCCCTCACACGTATGCTCCCCCTAAAGCGTTGTCGTACCCTCACCTGGACCCTAAACCATCCCCGTCCCCTAACCCTAACCCTAGCCCGAACCCTAAACCTAACACTTCCCCGAAGCCTGACCCTCACCCGTCCCCTAATCCTAACCCGTACGCTAACACTAACCCGCGCCCTCACACGTAGGCTCCCCCTAAAGCGTTGTCGTACCCTCACCTGGACCCTAAACCGTCCCCGTCCCCTAACCCTAACCCTAGCCCGAACCCTAACCCTAACCCTTCCCCGAAGCCTGACCCTCACCCGTCCCCTAATCCTAACCCGTACGCTAACACTAACCCGCGCCCTCACACGTACGCTCCCCCTAAAGCGTTGTCGTACCCTCACCTGGACCCTAAACCGTCCCCGTCCCCTAACCCTAACCCTAGCCCGAACCCTAACCCTAACCCTTCCCCGAAGCCTGACCCTCACCCGTCCCCTAATCCTAACCCGTACGCTAACACTAACCCGCGCCCTCACACGTACGCTCCCACTAAAGCGTTGTCGTACCCTCACCTGGACCCTAAACCGTCCCCGTCCCCTAACCCTAACCCTAGCCCGAACCCTAACCCTAACCGTTCCCCGAAGCCTGACCCTCACCCGTCCCCTAATCCTAACCCGTACGCTAACACTAACCCGCGCCCTCACACGTACGCTCCCCCTAAAGCGTTGTCGTATCCTCACCTGGACCCTAAACCGTCCCCGTCCCCTAATAATAACCCTAGCCCGAACCCTAACCTTAACCCTTCCCCGAAGTCTTACCCTCAGCCGTCCCCTAATCCTAACCCGTACGCTAACACTAACCCGCGCCCTCACACGTACGCTCCCCCTAAAGCGTTTTCGTACCCTCACCTGGACCCTAAACCGTCCCCGTCCCCTAACCCTAACCCTATCCCGAACCCTAACCCTAACCCTTCCCCGAAGCCTGACCCTCACCCGTCCCCTAATCCTAACCCGTACGCTAACACTAACCCGCGCCCTCACACGTACGCTCCCACTAAAGCGTTGTCGTATCCTCACCTGGACCCTAAACCGTCCCCGTCCCCTAACAATAACCCTAGCCCGAACCCTAACCTTAACCCTTCCCCGAAGCCTGACCCTCAGCCGTCCCCTAATCCTAACCCGAACGCTAACACTAACCCGCGCCCTCACACGTACGCTCCCCCTAAAGCGTTGTCGTACCCTCACCTGGACCCTAAACCGTCCCCGTCCCCTAACCCTAACCCTAGTCCGAACCCTAAACCTAACCCTTCCCCGAAGCCTGACCCTCAGCCGTCCCCTAATCCTAACCCGTACGCTAACACTAACCCGCGCCCTCACACGTACGCTCCCCCTAAAGCGTTGTCGTACCCTCACCTGGACCCTAAACCGTCCCCGTCCCCTAACCCTAACCCTAGCCAGAACCCTAACCCTAACCCTTCCCCGAAGCCTGACCCTCACCCGTCCCATAATCCTAACCCGTACGCTAACACTAACCCGCGCCCTCACACGTAGGCTCCCCCTAAAGCGTTGTCGTACCCTCACCTGGACCCTAAACCGTCCCCGTCCCCTAACCCTAACCCTAGCCCGAACCCTAACCCTAACCCTTCCCCGAAGCCTGACCCTCAGCCGTCCCCTAATCCTAACCCGTACGCTAACACTAACCAACGCCCTCACACGTACACTCCCCCTAAAGCGTTGTCGTACCCTCACCTGGACCCTAAACCGTCCCCGTCCCCTAACCCTAACCCTAGCCCGAACCCTAACCCTAACCCTTCCCCGAAGCCTGACCCTCAGCCGTCCCCTAATCCTAACCCGTACGCTAACACTAACCTGCACCCTCACACGTACGCTCCCCCTAAAGCGTTGTCGTACCCTCACCTGGACCCTAAACCGTCCCCGTCCCCTAACCCTAACCCTAGCCCGAACCCTAACCCTAACACTTCCCAGAAGCCTGACCCTCACCCGTCCCCTAATCCTAACCCGTACGCTAACACTAACCTGCGCCCTCACACGTAGGCTCCCCCTAAAGCGTTGTCGTACCCTCACCTGGACCCTAAACCGTCCCCGTCCCCTAACCCTAACCCTAGCCCGAACCCTAACCCTAACCCTTCCCCGAAGCCTGACCCTCACCCAGCCCCTAATCCTAACCCGTACGCTAACACTAACCCGCGCCCTCACACGTACGCTCCCCCTAAAGCGTTGTCGTACCCTCACCTGGACCCTAAACCGTCCCCGTCCCCTAACCCTAACCCTAGCCCGAACCCTAAACCTAACCCTTCCCCGAAGCCTGACCCTCAGCCGTCCCCTAATCCTAAACCGTACGCTAACACTAACCCGCGCCCTCACACGTATGCTCCCCCTAAAGCGTTGTCGTACCCTCACCTGGACCCTAAACCATCCCCGTCCCCTAACCCTAACCCTAGCACGAACCCTAAACCTAACACTTCCCCGAAGCCTGACCCTCACCCGTCCCCTAATCCTAACCCGTACGCTAACACTAACCCGCGCCCTCACACGTAGGCTCCCCCTAAAGCGTTGTCGTACCCTCACCTGGACCCTAAACCGTGCCCGTCCCCTAACCCTAACCCTAGCCCGAACCCTAACCCTAAGCCTTCCCAGAAGCCTGACCCTCACCCGTCCCCTAATCCTAACCCGTACGCTAACACTAACCCGCGCCCTCACACGTACGCTCCCCCTAAAGCGTTGTCGTACCCTCACCTGGACCCTAAACCGTCCCCGTCCCCTAACCCTAACCCTAGCCCGAACCCTAACCCTAACCCTTCCCCGAAGCCTGACCCTCACCCGTCCCCTAATCCTAACCCGTACGCTAACACTAACCCGCGCCCTCACACGTACGCTCCCACTAAAGCGTTGTCGTACCCTCACCTGGACCCTAAACCGTCCCCGTCCCCTAACCCTAACCCTAGCCCGAACCCTAACCCTAACCGTTCCCCGAAGCCTGACCCTCACCCGTCCCCTAATCCTAACCCGTACGCTAACACTAACCCGCGCCCTCACACGTACGCTCCCCCTAAAGCGTTGTCGTATCCTCACCTGGACCCTAAACCGTCCCCGTCCCCTAACAATAACCCTAGCCCGAACCCTAACCTTAACCCTTCCCCGAAGTCTGACCCTCAGCCGTCCCCTAATCCTAACCCGTACGCTAACACTAACCCGCGCCCTCACACGTACGCTCCCCCTAAAGCGTTTTCGTACCCTCACCTGGACCCTAAACCGTCCCCGTCCCCTAACCCTAACCCTATCCCGAACCCTAACCCTAACCCTTCCCCGAAGCCTGACCCTCACCCGTCCCCTAATCCTAACCCGTACGCTAACACTAACCCGCGCCCTCACACGTACGCTCCCACTAAAGCGTTGTCGTACCCTCACCTGGACCCTAAACCGTCCCCGTCCCCTAACCCTAACCCTAGCCCGAACCCTAACCCTAACCCTTCCCCGAAGCCTGACCCTCAGCTGTCCCCTAATCCTAACCCGTACGCTAACACTAACCCGCGCCCTCACACGTACGCTCCCCCTAAAGCGTTGTCGTACCCTCACCTGGACCCTAAACCGTCCCCGTCCCCTAACCCTAACCCTAGCCCGAACCCTAACCCTAATGCTTCCCCGAAGCCTAACCCTCACCCGTCCCCTAATCCTAACCCGTACGCTAACAATAACCCGCGCCCGTACACGTACGCTCCCACTAAAGCGTTGTCGTACCCTCACCTGGACCCTAAACCATCCCCGTCCCCTAACCCTAACCCTAGCCCGAACCCTAACCCTAACCCTTCCCCGAAGCCTGACCCTCAACCGTCCCCTAATCCTAACCCGTACGCTAACACTAACCCACGCCCTCACACGTACGCTCCCCCTAAAGCGTTGTCATACCCTCACCTGGACCCTAAACCGTCCCCGTCCCCTAACCCTAACCCTAGCCCGAACCCTAACCCTAACCCTTCCCCAAAGCCTGACCCTCAGCCGTCCCCTAATCCTAACCCGTACGCTAACACTAACCCGCACCCTCACACGTACGCTCCCACTAAAGCGTTGTCGTACCCTCACCTGTACCCTAAACCGTCCCCGTCCCCTAACCCTAACCCTAGCCCGAACCCTAAACGTAACCCTTCCCCAAAGCCTGACCGTCAGCCGTCCCCTAATCCTAACCCGTACGCTAACACTAACCCACGCCCTCACACGTAGGCTCCCCCTAAAGCGTTGTCGTACCCTCACCTGGACCCTAAACCGTCCCCGTCCCCTAACCCTAACCCTAGCCCGAACCCTAACCCTAACCCTTCCCGAAGCCTGACGCTCACCCGTCCCCTAATCCTAACCCGTACGCTAACACTAACCCGCGCCCTCACACGTACGCTCCCCCTAAAGCGTTGTCGTACCCTCACCTGGACCCTAAACCGTCCCCGTCCCCTAACCCTAACCCTAGCCCGAACCCTAACCCTAACCCTTCCCCGAAGACTGACCCTCACCCATCCCCTAATCCTAACCCGTACGCTAACACTAACCCACGCCCTCACACGTAGGCTCCCCCTAACGCGTTGTCGTACCCTCACCTGGACCCTAAACCGTCCCCGTCCCCTGACCCTAACCCTAGCCCGAACCCTAACCCTAACCCTTCCCCGAAGCCTGACCCTCAGCTGTCCCCTAATCCTAACCCGTACGCTAACACTAACCCGCGCCCTCACACGTACGCTCCCCCTAAAGCGTTGTCCTACCCTCACCTGGACCCTAAACCGTCCCCGTCCCCTAACCCTAACCCTAGCCCGAACCCTAACCCTAACGCTTCCCCGAAGCCTGACCCTCACCCGTCCCCTAATCCTAACACGTACGGTAACACTAACCCGCGCCCTCACACGTACGCTCCCACTAAAGCGTTGTCGTACCCTCACCTGGACCCTAAACCGTCTCCGTCCCCTAACCCTAACCCTAGCCCGAACCCTAACCCTAACCCTTCCCCGAAGCCTGACCCTCACCCGTCCCCTAATCCTAACCCGTACGCTAACACTAACCCACGCCCTCACACGTACGCTCCCCCTAAAGCGTTGTCATACCCTCACCTGGACCCTAAACCGTCCCCGTCCCCTAACCCTAACCCTAGCCCGAACCCTAACCCTAAACCTTCCCCGAAGCCTGACCCTCAGCCGTCCCCTAATCCTAACCCGTACGCTAACACTAACCCGCACCCTCACACGTACGCTCCCCCTAAAGCGTTGTCGTACCCTCACCTGGACCCTAAACCGTCCCCGTCCCCTAACCCTAACCCTAGCCCGAACCCTAACCCTAACCCTTCCCCAAAGCCTGACCGTCAGCCGTCCCCTAATCCTAACCCGTACGCTAACACTAACCCGCGCCCTCACACGTAGGCTCCCCCTAAAGCGTTGTCGTACCCTCACCTGGACCCTAAACCGTCCCCGTCCCCTAACCCTAACCCTAGCCCGAACCCTAACCCTAACCCTTCCCCGAAGCCTGACCCTCACCCGTCCCCTAATCCTAACCCGTACGCTAACACTAACCCGTGCCCTCACACGTACGCTCCCCCTAAAGCGTTGTCGTACTCTCACCTGGACCCTAAACCGTACCCGTCCCCTAACCCTAACCCTAGCCCGAACCCTAACCCTAACCCTTCCCCGAAGCCTGACCCTCAGCCGTCCCCTAATCCTAACCCGTACGCTAACACTAACCCGCGCCCTCACACGTACGTTCCCCCTAAAGCGTTTTCGTACCCTCACCTGGACCCTAAACCGTCCCCGTCCCCTAACCCTAACCCTAGCCCGAACCCTAACCCTAACCCTTCCCCGAAGCCTGACCCTCACCCGTCCCCTAATCCTAACCCGTACGCTAACACTAACCCGCGCCCTCACACGTACGCTCCCCCTAAAGCATTGTCGTACCCTCACCTGGACCCTAAACCGTCCCCGTCCCCTAACCCTAACCCTAGCCCGAACCCTAACCCTAACCCTTCCCCGAAGCCTGACCGTCACCCGTCCCCTAATCCTAACCCGTACGCTAACACTAACCCGCGCCCTCACACGTACGCTCCCACTAAAGCGTTGTCGTACCCTCACCTGGACCCTAAACCGTCCCCGTCCCCTAACCCTAACCCTAGCCCGAACCCTAACCCTAACCGTTCCCCGAAGCCTGACCCTCACCCGTCCCCTAATCCTAACCCGTACGCTAACACTAACCCGCGCCCTCACACGTACGCTCCCCCTAACGCGTTGTCGTATCCTCACCTGGACCCTAAACCGTCCCCGTCCCCTAACAATAACCCTAGCCCGAACCCTAACCTTAACCCTTCCCCGAAGCCTGACCCTCAGCCGTCCCCTAATCCTAACCCGAACGCTAACACTAACCCGCGCCCTCACACATACGCTCCCCCTAAAGCGTTGTCGTACCCTCACCTGGACCCTAAACCGTCCCCGTCCCCTAACCCTAACCCTAGCCCGAACCCTAAACCTAACCCTTCCCCGAAGCCTGACCCTCACCCGTCCCATAATCCTAACCCGTACGCTAACACTAACTCGCGCCCTCACACGTAGGCTCCCCCTAAAGCGTTGTCGTACCCTCACCTGGACCCTAAACCGTCCCCGTCCCCTAACCCTAACCCTAGCCCGAACCCTAACCCTAACCCTTCCCCGAAGCCTGACCCTCAGCCGTCCCCTAATCCTAACCCGTACGCTAACACTAACCAACGCCCTCACACGTACACTCCCCCTAAAGCGTTGTCGTACCCTCACCTGGACCCTAAACCGTCCCCGTCCCCTAACCCTAACCCTAGCCCGAACCCTAACCCTAACACTTCCCAGAAGCCTGACCCTCACCCGTCCCCTAATCCTAACCCGTACGCTAACACTAACCCGCGCCCTCACACGTAGGCTCCCCCTAAAGCGTTGTCGTACCCTCACCTGGACCCTAAACCGTCCCCGTCCCCTAACCCTAACCCTAGCCCGAACCCTAACCCTAACCCTTCCCCGAAGCCTGACCCTCACCCAGCCCCTAATCCTAACCCGTACGCTAACACTAACCCGCGCCCTCACACGTACGCTCCCCCTAAAGCGTTGTCGTACCCTCACCTGGACCCAAAACCGTCCCCGTCCCCTAACCCTAACCCTAGCCCGAACCCTAACCCTAACCCTTCCCCGAAGCCTGACCCTCAGCCGTCCCCTAATCCTAACCCGTACGCTAACACTAACCCGCGCCCTCACACGTATGCTCCCCCTAAAGCGTTGTCGTACCCTCACCTGGACCCTAAACCATCCCCGTCCCCTAACCCTAACCCTAGCCCGAACCCTAACCCTAACACTTCCCCGAAGCCTGACCCTCAGCCGTCCCCTAATCCTAACCCGTACGCTAACACTAACCCGCGCCCTCACACGTATGCTCCCCCTAAAGCGTTGTCGTACCCTCACCTGGACCCTAAACCATCCCCGTCCCCTAACCCTAACCCTAGCCCGAACCCTAAACCTAACACTTCCCCGAAGCCTGACCCTCACCCGTCCCCTAATCCTAACCCGTACGCTAACACTAACCCGCGCCCTCACACGTAGGCTCCCCCTAAAGCGTTGTCGTACCCTCACCTGGACCCTAAACCGTCCCCGTCCCCTAACCCTAACCCTAGCCCGAACCCTAACCCTAACCCTTCCCAGAAGCCTGACCCTCACCCGTCCCCTAATCCTAACCCGTACGCTAACACTAACCCGCGCCCTCACACGTACGCTCCCCCTAAAGCGTTGTCGTACCCTCACCTGGACCCTAAACCGTCCCCGTCCCCTAACCCTAACCCTAGCCCGAACCCTAACCCTAACCCTTCCCCGAAGCCTGACCCTCACCCGTCCCCTAATCCTAACCCGTACGCTAACACTAACCCGCGCCCTCACACGTACGCTCCCACTAAAGCGTTGTCGTACCCTCACCTGGACCCTAAACCGTCCCCGTCCCCTAACCCTAACCCTAGCCCGAACCCTAACCCTAACCGTTCCCCGAAGCCTGACCCTCACCCGTCCCCTAATCCTAACCCGTACGCTAACACTAACCCGCGCCCTCACACGTACGCTCCCCCTAAAGCGTTGTCGTATCCTCACCTGGACCCTAAACCGACCCCGTCCCCTAACAATAACCCTAGCCCGAACCCTAACCTTAACCCTTCCCCGAAGCCTGACCCTCAGCCGTCCCCTAATCCTAACCCGTACGCTAACACTAACCCGCGCCCTCACACGTACGCTCCCCCTAAAGCGTTTTCGTACCCTCACCTGGACCCTAAACCGTCCCCGTCCCCTAACCCTAACCCTAGCCCGAACCCTAACCCTAACCCTTCCCCGAAGCCTGACCCTCACCCGTCCCCTAATCCTAACCCGTACGCTAACACTAACCCGCGCCCTCACACGTACGCTCCCACTAAAGCGTTGTCGTACCCTCACCTGGACCCTAAACCGTCCCCGTCCCCTAACCCTAACCCTAGCCCGAACCCTAACCCTAATGCTTCCCCGAAGCCTAACCCTCACCCGTCCCCTAATCCTAACCCGTACGCTAACAATAACCCGCGCCCGTACACGTACGCTCCCACTAAAGCGTTGTCGTACCCTCACCTGGACCCTAAACCGTCCCCGTCCCCTAACCCTAACCCTAGCCCGAACCCTAACCCTAACCCTTCCCCGAAGCCTGACCCTCAACCGTCCCCTAATCCTAACCCGTACGCTAACACTAACCCACGCCCTCACACGTACGCTCCCCCTAAAGCGTTGTCATACCCTCACCTGGACCCTAAACCGTCCCCGTCCCCTAACCCTAACCCTAGCCCGAACCCTAACCCTAACCCTTCCCCAAAGCCTGACCCTCAGCCGTCCCCTAATCCTAACCCGTACGCTAACACTAACCCGCACCCTCACACGTACGCTCCCCCTAAAGCGTTGTCGTACCCTCACCTGGACCCTAAACCGTCCCCGTCCCCTAACCCTAACCCTAGCCCGAACCCTAAACGTAACCCTTCCCCAAAGCCTGACCGTCAGCCGTCCCCTAATCCTAACCCGTACGCTAACACTAACCCGCGCCCTCACACGTACGCTCCCCCTAAAGCGTTGTCGTACCCTCACCTGGACCCTAAACCGTCTCCGTCCCCTAACCCTAACCCTAGCCCGAACCCTAACCCTAACCCTTCCCCGAAGCCTGACCCTCAGCCATCCCCTAATCCTAACCCGTACGCTAACACTAACCCACGCCCTCACACGTACGCTCCCCCTAAAGCGTTGTCATACCCTCACCTGGACCCTAAACCGTCCCCGTCCCCTAACCCTAACCCTAGCCCGAACCCTAACCCTAACCCTTCCCCGAAGCCTGACCCTCAGCCGTCCCCTAATCCTAACCCGTACGCTAACACTAACCCGCACCCTCACACGTACGCTCCCCCTAAAGCGTTGTCGTACCCTCACCTGGACCCTAAACCGTCCCCGTCCCCTAACCCTAACCCTAGCCCGAACCCTAACCCTAACCCTTCCCCAAAGCCTGACCGTCAGCCGTCCCCTAATCCTAACCCGTACGCTAACACTAACCCGCGCCCTCACACGTAGGCTCCCCCTAAAGCGTTGTCGTACCCTCACCTGGACCCTAAACCGTCCCCGTCCCCTAACCCTAACCCTAGCCCGAACCCTAACCCTAACCCTTCCCCGAAGCCTGACCCTCACCCGTCCCCTAATCCTAACCCGTACGCTAACACTAACCCGTGCCCTCACACGTACGCTCCCCCTAAAGCGTTGTCGTACTCTCACCTGGACCCTAAACCGTCCCCGTCCCCTAACCCTAACCCTAGCCCGAACCCTAATCCTAACCCTTCCCCGAAGCCTGACCCTCACCCGTCCCCTAATCCTAACCCGTACGCTAACACTAACCCGCGCCCTCACACGTACGCTCCCACTAAAGCGTTGTCGTACCCTCACCTGGACCCTAAACCGTCCCCGTCCCCTAACCCTAACCCTAGCCCGAACCCTAACCCTAACCGTTCCCCGAAGCCTGACCCTCACCCGTCCCCTAATCCTAACCCGTACGCTAACACTAACCCGCGCCCTCACACGTACGCTCCCCCTAAAGCGTTGTCGTATCCTCACCTGGACCCTAAACCGTCCCCGTCCCCTAACAATAACCCTAGCCCGAACCCTAACCTTAACCCTTCCCCGAAGCCTGACCCTCAGCCGTCCCCTAATCCTAACCCGAACGCTAACACTAACCCGCGCCCTCACACGTACGCTCCCCCTAAAGCGTTGTCGTACCCTCACCTGGACCCTAAACCGTCCCCGTCCCCTAACCCTAACCCTATCCCGAACCCTAACCCTAACCCTTCCCCGAAGCCTGACCCTCACCCGTCCCCTAATCCTAACCCGTACGCTAACAATAACCCGCGCCCGTACACGTACGCTCCCACTAAAGCGTTGTCGTACCTTCACCTGGACCCTAAACCGTCCCCGTCCCCTAACCCTAACCCTAGCCCGAACCCTAACCCTAACCCTTCCCCGAAGCCTGACCCTCAGCCGTCCCCTAATCCTAACCCGTACGCTAACACTAACCCGCGCCCTCACACGTACGCTCCCCCTAAAGCGTTGTCGTACCCTCACCTGGAACCTAAACCGTCCCCGTCCCCTAACCCTAACCCTAGCCCGAACCCTAACCCTAACCCTTCCCCGAAGCCTGACCCTCAGCCTTCCCCTAATCCTAACCCGTACGCTAACACTAACCCACGCCCTCACACGTACGCTCCCCCTAAAGCGTTATCGTACCCTCACCTGGACCCTAAACTGTCCCCGTCCCCTAACCCTAACCCTAGCCCGAACCCTAACCCTAACCCTTCCCCGAAGCCTGACCCTCAGCCGTCCCCTAATCCTAACCCGTACGCTAACACTAACCCGCGCCCTGACACGTACGCTCCCCCTAACGCGTTGTCGTACCCTCACCTGGACCCTAAACCGTCCCCGTCCCCAACCCTAACCCTAGCCCGAACCTTCACCCTAACCCTTCCCCGAAGCCTGACCCTCAGCCGTCCCCTAATCCTAACCCGTACGCTAACACTAACCCGCGCCCTCACAGGTACGCTCCCCCTAAAGCGTTGTCGTACCCTCACCTGGACTCTAAGCCGTCCCCGTCCCATAACCATAACCCTAGCCCGAACCCTAACCCTAACCCTTCCCCGAAGCCTGACCCTCACCCGTCCCCTAATCCTAACCCGTACGCTAACACTAACCCGCGCCCTCACACGTACGGTCCCCCTAAAGCGTTGTCGTACCCTCACCTGGACCCTAAACCGTCCCCGTCCCCTAACCCTAACCCTAACCCGAACCCTAACCCTAACCCTTCCCCGAAGCCTGACCCTCAGCCGTCCCCTAATCCTAACCCGTACGCTAACACTAACCCGCGCCCTCACACGTACGCTCCCTCTAAAGAGTTGTCGTACCCTCACCTGGACCCTAAACCATCCCCGTCCCCTATCCCTATCCCTAGCCTGAACCCTAACCCTAACCCTTCCCCGAAGCCTGACCCTCAGCCGTCCCCTAATCCTAACCCGTATGCTAACACTAACCCGCACCCTCACACGTACACTCCCCCTAAAGCGTTGTCGTACCCTCACCTGGACCCTAAACCGTCCCCGTCCCCTAACCCTAACCCTAGCCCGAACCCTAAACCTAACCCTTCCCCGAAGCCTGACCCTCAGCCGTCCCCTAATCCTAACCCGTACGCTAACACTAACCCGCGCCCTCACACGTAGGCTCCCCCTAAAGCGTTGTCGTACCCTCACCTGGACCCTAAACCGTCCCCGTCCCCTAACCCTAACCCTAGCCCGAACCCAAACCCTAACCCTTCCCCGAAGCCTGACCCTCACCCGTCCCATAATCCTAACCCGTACGCTAACACTAACCCGCGCCCTCACACGTAGTCTCCCCCTAAAGCGTTGTCATACCCTCACCTGGACCCTAAACCGTCCCCGTCCCCTAACCCTAACCCTAGCCCGAACCCTAACCCTAACCCTTCCCCGAAGCCTGACCCTCAGCCGTCCCCTAATCCTAACCCGTACGCTAACACTAACCAACGCCCTCACACGTACACTCCCCCTAAAGCGTTGTCGTACCCTCACCTGGACCCTAAACCGTCCCCGTCCCCTAACCCTAACCCTAGCCCGAACCCTAACCCTAACCGTTCCCCGAAGCCTGACCCTCAGCCGTCCCCTAATCCTAACCCGTACGCTAACACTAACCTGCGCCCTCACACGTACGGTCCCCCTAAAGCGTTGTCGTACCCTCACCTGGACCCTAAACCGTCCCCGTCCCCTAACCCTAACCCTAGCCCGAACCCTAACCCTAACCCTTCCCCGAAGCCTGACCCTCACCCAGCCCCTAATCCTAACCCGTACGCTAACACTAACCCGCGCCCTCACACGTACGCTCCCCCTAAAGCGTTGTCGTACCCTCACCTGGACCCTAAACCGTCCCCGTCCCCTAACCCTAACCCTAGCCCGAACCCTAACCCTAACCCTTCCCCGAAGCCTGACCCTCAGCCGTCCCCTAATCCTAAACCGTACACTAACACTAACCCGCGCCCTCACACGTACGCTCCCACTAAAGCGTTGTCGTACCCTCACCTGGACCCTAAACCATCCCCGTCCCCTAACCCTAACCCTAGCCCGAACCCTAACCCTAACCCTTCCCCGAAGCCTGACCCTCAGCCGTCCCCTAATCCTAACCCGTACGCTAACACTAACCCGCGCCCTCACACGTATGCTCCCCCTAAAGCGTTGTCGTACCCTCACCTGGACCCTAAACCATCCCCATCCCCTAACCCTAACCCTAGCCCGAACCCTAAACCTAACACTTCCCCGAAGCCTGACCCTCACCCGTCCCCTAATCCTAACCCGTACGCTAACACTAACCTGCGCCCTCACACGTAGGCTCCCCCTAAAGCGTTGTCGTACCCTCACCTGGACCCTAAACCGTCCCCGTCCCCTAACCCTAACCCTAGCCCGAACCCTAACCCTAACCCTTCCCAGAAGCCTGACCCTCACCCGTCCCCTAATCCTAACCCGTACGCTAACACTAACCCGCACCCTCACACGTACGCTCCCCCTAAAGCGTTGTCGTACCCTCACCTGGACCCTAAACCGTCCCCGTCCCCTAACCCTAACCCTAGCCCGAACCCTAACCCTAACCCTTCCCCGAAGCCTGACCCTCACCCGTCCCCTAATCCTAACCCGTACGCTAACACTAACCCGCGCCCTCACACGTACGCTCCCACTAAAGCGTTGTCGTACCCTCACCTGGACCCTAAACCGTCCCCGTCCCCTAACCCTAACCCTAGCCCGAACCCTAACCCTAACCGTTCCCCGAAGCCTGACCCTCACCCGTCCCCTAATCCTAACCCGTACGCTAACACTAACCCGCGCCCTCACACGTACGCTCCCCCTAAAGCGTTGTTGTATCCTCACCTGGACCCTAAACCGTCCCCGTCCCCTAACAATAACCCTAGCCCGAACCCTAACCTTAACCCTTCCCCGAAGCCTGACCCTCAGCCGTCCCCTAATCCTAACCCGTACGCTAACACTAACCCGCGCCCTCACACGTACGCTCCCCCTAAAGCGTTGTCGTACCCTCACCTGGACCCTAAACCGTCCCCGTCCCCTAACCCTAACCCTATCCCGAACCCTAACCCTAACCCTTCCCCGAAGCCTGACCCTCACCCGTCCACTAATTCTAACCCTTACGCTAACACTAACCCGCGCCCTCACACGTACGCTCGAACTAAAGCGTTGTCGTACCCTCACCTGGACCCTAAACCGTCCCCGTCCCCTAACCCTAACCCTAGCCCGAACCCTAACCCTAACACTTCCCCGAAGCCTGACCCTCAGCTGTCCCCTAATCCTAACCCGTACGCTAACACTAACCCGCGCCCTCACACGTACGCTCCCCCTAAAGCGTTGTCGTACCCTCACCTGGACCCTAAACCGTCCCCGTCCCCTAACCCTAACCCTAGCCCGAACCCTAACCCTAACGCTTCCCCGAGGCCTGACCCTCACCCGTCCCCTAATCCTAACCCGTACGCTAACAATAACCCGCGCCCGTACACGTACGCTCCCACTAAAGCGTTGTCGTACCCTCACCTGGACCCTAAACCGTCCCCGTCCCCTAACCCTAACCCTAGCCCGGACCCTAACCCTAACCCTTCCCCGAAGCCTGACCCTCAACCGTCCCCTAATCCTAACCCGTTCGCTAACACTAACCCACGCCCTCACACGTACGCTCCCCCTAAAGCGTTGTCATACCCTCACCTGGACCCTAAACCGTCCCCGTCCCCTAACCCTAACCCTAGCCCGAACCCTAACCCTAACCCTTCCCCAAAGCCTGACCCTCAGCCGTCCCCTAATCCTAACCCGTACGCTAACACTAACCCGCACCCTCACACGTACGCTCCCCCTAAAGCGTTGTCGTACCCTCACCTGGACCCTAAACCGTCCCCGTCCCCTAACCCTAACCCTAGCCCGAACCCTAAACCTAACCCTTCCCCAAAGCCTGACCGTCAGCCGTCCCCTAATCCTAACCCGTACGCTAACACTAACCCGCGCCCTCACACGTAGGCTCCCCCTAAAGCGTTGTCGTACCCTCACCTGGACCCTAAACCGTCCCCGTCCCCTAACCCTAACCCTAGCCCGAACCCTAACCCTAACCCTTCCCGAAGCCTGACGCTCACCCGTCCCCTAATCCTAACCCGTACGCTAACACTAACCCGCGCCCTCACACGTACGCTCCCCCTAAAGCGTTGTCGTACCCTCACCTGGACCCTAAACCGTCCCCGTCCCCTAACCCTAACCCTAGCCCGAACCCTAACCCTAACCCTTCCCCGAAGACTGACCCTCACCCATCCCCTAATCCTAACCCGTACGCTAACACTAACCCACGCCCTCACACGTAGGCTCCCCCTAAAGCGTTGTCGTACCCTCACCTGGACCCTAAACCGTCCCCGTCCCCTGACCCTAACCCTAGCCCGAACCCTAACCCTAACCCTTCCCCGAAGCCTGACCCTCAGCTGTCCCCTAATCCTAACCCGTACGCTAACACTAACCCGCGCCCTCACACGTACGCTCCCCCTAAAGCGTTGTCGTACCCTCACCTGGACCCTAAACCGTCCCCGTCCCCTAACCCTAACCCTAGCCCGAACCCTAACCCTAACCCTTCCCCGAAGCCTGACCCTCACCCGTCCCCTAATCCTAACCCGTACGCTAACACTAACCCGTGCCCTCACACGTACGCTCCCCCTAAAGCGTTGTCGTACCCTCACCTGGACCCTAAACCGTCCCCGTCCCCTAACCCTAACCCTAGCCCGAACCCTAACCCTAACCCTTCCCCGAAGCCTGACCCTCACCCGTCCCCTAATCCTAACCCGTACGCTAACACTAACCCGCGCCCTCACACGTACGTTCCCCCTAAAGCGTTGTCGTACCCTCACCTGGACCCTAAACCGTCCCCGTCCCCTAACCCTAACCCTAGCCCGAACCCTAACCCTAACCCTTCCCCGAAGCCTGACCCTAACCCGTCCCCTAATCCTAACCCGTACGCTAACACTAACCCGCGCCCTCACACGTACGCTCCCCCTAAAGCATTGTCGTACCCTCACCTGGACCCTAAACCGTCCCCGTCCCCTAACCCTAACCCTAGCCCGAACCCTAACCCTAACCCTTCCCCGAAGCCTGACCCTCACCCGTCCCCTAATCCTAACCCGTACGCTAACACTAACCCGCGCCCTCACACGTACGCTCCCACTAAAGCGTTGTCGTACCCTCACCTGGACCCTAAACCGTCCCCGTCCCCTAACCCTAACCCTAGCCCGAACCCTAACCCTAACCGTTCCCCGAAGCCTGACCCTCACCCGTCCCCTAATCCTAACCCGTACGCTAACACTAACCCGCGCCCTCACACGTACGCTCCCCCTAAAGCGTTGTCGTATCCTCACCTGGACCCTAAACCGTCCCCGTCCCCTAACAATAACCCTAGCCCGAACCCTATCCTTAACCCTTCCCCGAAGCCTGACCCTCAGCCGTCCCCTAATCCTAACCCGAACGCTAACACTAACCCGCGCCCTCACACGTACGCTCCCCCTAAAGCGTTGTCGTACCCTCACCTGGACCCTAAACCGTCCCCGTCCCCTAACCCTAACCCTATCCCGAACCCTAACCCTAACCCTTCCCCGAAGCCTGACCCTCACCCGTCCCCTAATCCTAACCCGTACGCTAACACTAACCCGCGCCCTCACACGTACGCTCCCACTAAAGCGTTGTCGTACCCTCACCTGGACCCTAAACCGTCCCCGTCCCCTAACCCTAACCCTAGCCCGAACCCTAACCCTAACCCTTCCCCGAAGCCTGACCCTCAGCTGTCCCCTAATCCTAACCCGTACGCTAACACTAACCCGCGCCCTCACACGTACGCTCCCCCTAAAGCGTTGTCGTACCCTCACCTGGACCCTAAACCGTCCCCGTCCCCTAACCCTAACCCTAGCCCGAACCCTAACCCTAACGCTTCCCCGAAGCCTGACCCTCACCCGTCCCCTAATCCTAACCCGTACGCTAACAATAACCCGCGCCCGTACACGTACGCTCCCACTAAAGCGTTGTCGTACCCTCACCTGGACCCTAAACCGTCCCCGTCCCCTAACCCTAACCCTAGCCCGAACCCTAACCCTAACCCTTCCCCGAAGCCTGACCCTCACCCGTCCCCTAATCCTAACCCGTACGCTAACACTAACCCACGCCCTCACACGTACGCTCCCCCTAAAGCGTTGTCATACCCTCACCTGGACCCTAAACCGTCCCCGTCCCCTAACCCTAACCCTAGCCCGAACCCTAACCCTAACCCTTCCCCAAAGCCTGACCCTCAGCCGTCCCCTAATCCTAACCCGTACGCTAACACTAACCCGCACCCTCACACGTACGCTCCCCCTAAAGCGTTGTCGTACCCTCACCTGGACCCTAAACCGTCCCCGTCCCCTAACCCTAACCCTAGCCCGAACCCTAAACCTAACCCTTCCCCAAAGCCTGACCGTCAGCCGTCCCCTAATCCTAACCCGTACGCTAACACTAACCCGCGCCCTCACACGTAGGCTCCCCCTAAAGCGTTGTCGTACCCTCACCTGGACCCTAAACCGTCCCCGTCCCCTGACCCTAACCCTAGCCCGAACCCTAACACTAACCCTTCCCCGAAGCCTGACCCTCAGCTGTCCCCTAATCCTAACCCGTACGCTAACACTAACCCGCGCCCTCACACGTACGCTCCCCCTAAAGCGTTGTCGTACCCTCACCTGGACCCTAAACCGTCCCCGTCCCCTAACCCTAACCCTAGCCCGAACCCTAACCCTAACGCTTCCCCGAAGCCTGACCCTCACCCGTCCCCTAATCCTAACACGTACGCTAACACTAACCCGCGCCCTCACACGTACGCTCCCACTAAAGCGTTGTCGTACCCTCACCTGGACCCTAAACCGTCTCCGTCCCCTAACCCTAACCCTAGCCCGAACCCTAACCCTAACCCTTCCCCGAAGCCTGACCCTCACCCGTCCCCTAATCCTAACCCGTACGCTAACACTAACCCACGCCCTCACACGTACGCTCCCCCTAAAGCGTTGTCATACCCTCACCTGGACCCTAAACCGTCCCCGTCCCCTAACCCTAACCCTAGCCCGAACCCTAACCCTAACCCTTCCCTGAAGCCTGACCCTCAGCCGTCCCCTAATCCTAACCCGTACGCTAACACTAACCCGCACCCTCACACGTAGGCTCCCCCTAAAGCGTTGTCGTACCCTCACCTGGACCCTAAACCGTCCCCGTCCCCTAACCCTAACCCTAGCCCGAACCCTAACCCTAACCCTTCCCCGAAGCCTGACCCTCACCCGTCCCCTAATCCTAACACGTACGCTAACACTAACCCGCGCCCTCACACGTACGCTCCCACTAAAGCGTTGTCGTACCCTCACCTGGACCCTAAACCGTCTCCGTCCCCTAACCCTAACCCTAGCCCGAACCCTAACCCTAACCCTTCCCCGAAGCCTGACCCTCACCCGTCCCCTAATCCTAACCCGTACGCTAACACTAACCCACGCCCTCACACGTACGCTCCCCCTAAAGCGTTGTCATACCCTCACCTGGACCCTAAACCGTCCCCGTCCCCTAACCCTAACCCTAGCCCGAACCCTAACCCTAACCCTTCCCCGAAGCCTGACCCTCAGCCGTCCCCTAATCCTAACCCGTACGCTAACACTAACCCGCACCCTCACACGTAGGCTCCCCCTAAAGCGTTGTCGTACCCTCACCTGGACCCTAAACCGTCCCCGTCCCCTAACCCTAACCCTAGCCCGAACCCTAACCCTAACCCTTCCCCGAAGCCTGACCCTCACCCGTCCCCTAATCCTAACCCGTACGCTAACACTAACCCGCGCCCTCACACGTACGCTCCCCCTAAAGCGTTGTCGTACCCTCACCTGGACCCTAAACCGTCCCCGTCCCCTAACCCTAACCCTAGCCCGAACCCTAACCCTAACCCTTCCCCGAAGACTGACCCTCACCCATCCCCTAATCCTAATCCGTACGCTAACACTAACCCACGCCCTCACAAGTAGGCTCCCCCTAAAGCGTTGTCGTACCCTCACCTGGACCCTAAACCGTCCCCGTCCCCTAACCCTAACCCTAGCCCGAACCCTAACCCTAACCCTTCCCCGAAGCCTGACCCTCAGCCGTCCCCTAATCCTAACCCGTACGCTAAGACTAACCCGCGCCCTCACACGTACGCTCCCCCTAAAGCGTTGTCGTACCCTCAACTGGACCCTAAACCATCCCCGTCCCCTATCCCTAACCCTAACCCTAGCCCGAACCCTAACCCTAACCCTTCCCCGAAGCCTGACCCTCACCCGTCCCCTAATCCTAAGCCGTACGCTAACACTAACCCGCGCCCTCACACGTACGCTCCCCCTAAAGCGTTGTCGTACCCTCACCTGGACCCTAAACCGTCCCCGTCCCCTAACCCTAACCCTAGCCCGAACCCTAACCCTAACCCTTCCCCGAAGCCTGACCCTCAGCCGTCCCCTAATCCTAACCCGTACGCTAACACTAACCCGCGCCCTCACACGTACGCTCCCCCTAAAGCGTTGTCGTACCCTCACCTGGACCCTAAACCGTCCCCGTCCCCTAACCCTAACCCTAGCCCGAACCCTAACCCTAACCCTAACCCTTCCCAGAAGCCTGACCCTCAGCCGTCCCCTAATCCTAACCCGTACGCTAACACTAACCCGCGCCCTCACACTTACGCTCCCCCTAAAGCGTTGTCGTACCCTCACCTGGACCCTAAACCGTCCCCGTCCCCTAACCCTAACCCTAGCCCGAACCCTAACCCTAACCCTTCCCCGAAGCCTGACCCTCAGCCGTCCCCTAATCCTAACCCGTACGCTAACACTAACCCGCGCCCTCACACGTACGCTCCCCCTAAAGCGTTGTCGTACCCTCACCTGGACCCTAAACCGTCCCCGTCCCCTAACCCTAACCCTAGCCCAAACCCTAACCCTAACCCTTCCCCGAAGCCTGACCCTCACCCGTCCCCTAATCCTAACCCGTACGCTAACACTAACCCGCGCCCTCACACGTAGGCTCCCCCTAAAGCGTAGTCGTACCCTCACCTGGACCCTAAACCGTCCCCGTCCCCTAACCCTAACCCTAGCCCGAACCCTAACCCTAACCCTTCCCCGAAGCCTGACCCTCAGCCGTCCCCTAATCCTAACCCGTACGCTAACACTAACCCGCGCCCTCACACGTACGCTCCCCCTAAAGCGTTATCGTACCCTCACCTGGACCCTAAACCGTCCCCGTCCCCTAACCCTAACCCTAGCCCGAACCCTAACCTTAACCCTTCCCCGAAGCCTGACCCTCACCCGGCCCCTAATCCTAACCCGTACGCTAACACTAACCCGCGCCCTCACACATACGCTCCCCCTAAAGCGTTGTCGTACCCTCACCTGGACCCTAAACCGTCCCCGTCCCCTAACCCTAACCCTAGCCCGAACCCTAACCCTAACCCTTCCCCAAAGCCTGACCCTCAGCCGTCCCCTAATCCTAACCCGTACGCTAACACTAACCCGCGCCCTCACACGTACGCTCCCCCTAAAGCGTTGTCGTACCCTCACCTGGACCCTAAACCGTCCCCGTCCCCTAACCCTAACCCTAGCCCGAACCCTAACCCTAACTCTTCCCCGAAGCCTGACCCTCAGCCGTCCCCTAATCCTAACCCGTACGCTAACACTAACACACGCCCTCACACGTACGCTCCCCCTAAAGCGTTATCGTACCCTCACCTGGACCCTAAACTGTCCCCGTCCCCTAACCCTAACCCTAGCCCGAACTCTAACCCTAACCCTTCCCCGAAGCCTGACCCTCAGCCGTCCCCTAATCCTAACCCGTACGCTAACACTAACCCGCGCCCTCACACGTACGCTCCCCCTAACGCGTTGTCGTACCCTCACCTGGACCCTAAACCGTCCCCGTCCCCTAACCCTAACCCTAGCCCGAACCTTCACCCTAACCCTTCCCCGAAGCCTGACCCTCAGCCGTCCCCTAATCCTAACCCGTACGCTAACACTAACCCACGCCCTCACACGTACGCTCCCCCTAAAGCGTTATCGTACCCTCACCTGGACCCTAAACTGTCCCCGTCCCCTAACCCTAACCCTAGCCCGAACCCTAACCCTAACCCTTCCCCGAAGCCTGACCCTCAGCCGTCCCCTAATCCTAACCCGTACGCTAACACTAACCCGCGCCCTGACACGTACGCTCCCCCTAACGCGTTGTCGTACCCTCACCTGGACCCTAAACCGTCCCCGTCCCCTAACCCTAACCCTAGCCCGAACCTTCACCCTAACCCTTCCCCGAAGCCTGACCCTCAGCCGTCCCCTAATCCTAACCCGTACGCTAACACTAAACCGCGCCCTCACAGGTACGCTCCCCCTAAAGCGTTGTCGTACCCTCACCTGGACCCTAAGCCGTTCCCGTCCCCTAACCCTAACCCTAGCCCGAACCCTAACCCTAACCCTTCCCCGAAGCCTGACCCTCACCCGTCCCCTAATCCTAACCCGTACGCTAACACTAACCCGCGCCCTCACACGTACGCTCCCCCTAAAGCGTTGTCGTACCCTCACCTGGACCCTAAACCGTCCCCGTCCCCTAACCCTAACCCTAGCCCGAACCCTAACCCTAACCCTTCCCCGAAGCCTGACACTCAGCCGTCCCCTAATCCTAACCCGTACGCTAACACTAACCCACGCCCTCACACGTACGCTCCCTCTAAAGAGTTGTTGTACCCTCACCTGGACCCTAAACCGTCCCCGTCCCCTAACCCTATCCCTAGCCCGAACCCTAACCCTAACCCTTCCCCGAAGCCTGACCCTCAGCCGTCCCCTAATCCTAACCCGTACGCTAACACTAACCCGCACCCTCACACGTACGCTCCCCCTAAAGCGTTGTCGTACCCTCACCTGGACCCTAAACCGTCCCCGTCCCCTAACCCTAACCCTAGCCCGAACCCTAAACCTAACCCTTCCCCGAAGCCTGACCCTCAGCCGTCCCCTAATCCTAACCCGTACGCTAACACTAACCCGCGCCCTCACACGTAGGCTCCCCCTAAAGCATTGTCGTACCCTCACCTGGACCCTAAACCGTCCCCGTCCCCTAACCCTAACCCTAGCCCGAACCCTAACCCTAACCCTTCCCCGAAGCCTAACCCTCACCCGTCCCCTAATCCTAACCCGTACGCTAACACTAACCCGCGCCCTCACACGTACGCTCCCCCTAAAGCGTTGTCGTACCATCATCTGGACCCTAAACCGTCCCCGTCCCCTAACCCTAACCCTAGCCCGAACCCTAACCCTAACCCTTCCCCGAAGCCTGACCCTCACCCGTCCCCTAATCCTAACCCATACGCTAACACTAACCCGCGCCCTCACACGTACGCTCCCCCTAAAGCGTTGTCGTATCCTCACCTGGACCCTAAACCGTCCCCGTCCCCTAACAATAACCCTAGCCCAAACCCTAACCTTAACCCTTCCCCGAAGCCTGACCCTCACCCGTCCCCTAATCCTAACCCGTACGCTAACACTAACCCGCGCCCTCACACGTACGCTCCCCCTAAAGCGTTGTCGTACCCTCACCTGGACCCTAAACCGTCCCCGTCCCCTAACCCTAACCCTATCCCGAACCCTAACTCTAACCCTTCCTCGAAGCCTGACCCTCACCCGTCCCCTAATCCTAACCCGTACGCTAACACTAACCCGCGCCCTCACACGTACGCTCCCACTAAAGCGTTGTCGTACCCTCACCTGGACCCTAAACCGTCCCCGTCCCCTAACCCTAACCCTAGCCCGAACCCTAACCCTAACCCTTCCCCGAAGCCTGACCCTCAGCTGTCCCCTAATCCTAACCCGTACGCTAACACTAACCCGCGCCCTCACACGTACGCTCCCCCTAAAGCGTTGTCGTACCCTCACCTGGACCCTAAACCGTCCCCGTCCCCTAACCCTAACCCTAGCCCGAACCCTAACCCTAACGCTTCCCCGAAGCCTGACCCTCACCCGTCCCCTAATCCTAACCCGTACGCTAACAATAACCCGCGCCCGTACACGTACGCTCGCACTAAAGCGTTGTCGTACCCTCACCTGGACCCTAAACCGTCCCCGTCCCCTAACCCTAACCCTAGCCCGAACCCTAACCCTAACCCTTCCCCGAAGCCTGACCCTCAACCGTCCCCTACTCCTAACCCGTACGCTAACACTAACCCACGCCCTCACACGTACGCTCCCCCTAAAGCGTTGTCATACCCTCACCTGGACCCTAAACCGTCCCCGTCCCCTAACCCTAACCCTAGCCCGAACCCTAACCCTAACCCTTCCCCAAAGCCTGACCCTCAGCCGTCCCCTAATCCTAACCCGTACGCTAACACTAACCCGCACCCTCACACGTACGCTCCCCCTAAAGCGTTGTCGTACCCTCACCTGGACCCTAAACCGTCCCCGTCCCCTAACCCTAACCCTAGCCCGAACCCTAAACCTAACCCTTCCCCAAAGCCTGACCGTCAGCCGTCCCCTAATCCTAACCCGTACGCTAACACTAACCCGCGCCCTCACACGTAGGCTCCCCCTAAAGCGTTGTCGTACCCTCACCTGGACCCTAAACCGTCCCCGTCCCCTAACCCTAACCCTAGCCCGAACCCTAACCCTAACCCTTCCCGAAGCCTGACGCTCACCCGTCCCCTAATCCTAACCCGTACGTTAACACTAACCCGCGCCCTCACACGTACGCTCCCCCTAAAGCGTTGTCGTACCCTCACCTGGACCCTAAACCGTCCCCGTCCCCTAACCCTAACCCTAGCCCGAACCCTAACCCTAACACTTCCCCGAAGACTGACCCTCACCCATCCCCTAATCCTAACCCGTACGCTAACACTAACCCACGCCCTCACACGTAGGCTCCCCCTAAAGCGTTGTCGTACCCTCACCTGGACCCTAAACCGTCCCCGTCCCCTGACCCTAACCCTAGCCCGAACCCTAACCCTAACCCTTCCCCGAAGCCTGACCCTCAGCTGTCCCCTAATCCTAACCCGTACGCTAACACTAACCCGCGCCCTCACACGTACGCTCCCCCTAAAGCGTTGTCGTACCCTCACCTGGACCCTAAACCGTCCCCGTCCCCTAACCCTAACCCTAGCCCGAACCCTAACCCTAACGCTTCCCCGAAGCCTGACCCTCACCCGTCCTCTAATCCTAACACGTACGGTAACACTAACCCGCGCCCTCACACGTACGCTCCCACTAAAGCGTTGTCGTACCCTCACCTGGACCCTAAACCGTCTCCGTCCCCTAACCCTAACCGTAGCCCGAACCCTAACCCTAACCCTTCCCCGAAGCCTGACCCTCACCCGTCCCCTAATCCTAACCCGTACGCTAACACTAACCCACGCCCTCACACGTACGCTCCCCCTAAAGCGTTGTCATACCCTCACCTGGACCCTAAACCGTCCCCGTCCCCTAACCCTAACCCTAGCCCGAACCCTATCCCTAACCCTTCCCCGAAGCCTGACCCTCAGCCGTCCCCTAATCCTAACCCGTACGCTAACACTAATCCGCACCCTCACACGTACGCTCCCCCTAAAGCGTTGTCGTACCCTCACCTGGACCCTAAACTGTCCCCGTCCCCTAACCCTAACCCTAGCCCGAACCCTAACCCTAACCCTTCCCCGAAGCCTGACCCTCAGCCGTCCCCTAATCCTAACCCGTACGCTAACACTAGCCCGTGCCCTCACTCGTACGCTCCCCCTAAAGCGTTGTCGTACCCTCACCTGGACCCTAAACCGTCCCCGTCCCCTAACCCTAACCCTAGCCCGAACCCTAACCCTAACCCTTCCCCGAAGCCTGACCCTCACCCGTCCCCTAATCCTAACCCGTACGCTAACACTAACCCGTGCCCTCACACGTACGCTCCCCCTAAAGCGTTGTCGTACTCTCACCTGGACCCTAAACCGTACCCGTCCCCTAACCCTAACCCTAGCCCGAACCCTAACCCTAACCCTTCCCCGAAGCCTGACCCTCAGCCGTCCCCTAATCCTAACCCGTACGCTAACACTAACCCGCGCCCTCACACGTACGTTCCCCCTAAAGCGTTGTCGTACCCTCACCTGGACCCTAAACCGTCCCCGTCCCCTAACCCTAACCCTAGCCCGAACCCTAACCCTAACCCTTCCCCGAAGCCTGACCCTCACCCGTCCCCTAATCCTAACCCGTACGCTAACACTAACCCGCGCCCTCACACGTACGCTCCCCCTAAAGCATTGTCGTACCCTCACCTGGACCCTAAACCGTCCCCGTCCCCTAACCCTAACCCTAGCCCGAACCCTAACCCTAACCCTTCCCCGAAGCCTGACCCTCACCCGTCCCCTAATCTTAACCCGTACGCTAACACTAACCCGCGCCCTCACACGTACGCTCCCACTAAAGCGTTGTCGTACCCTCAACTGGACCCTAAACCGTCCCCGTCCCCTAACCCTAACCCTAGCCCGAACCCTAACCCTAACCTTTCCCCGAAGCCTGACCCTCACCCGTCCCCTAATACTAACCCGTACGCTAACACTAACCCGCGCCCTCACACGTACGCTCCCCCTAAAGCGTTGTCGTATCCTCACCTGGACCCTAAACCGTCCCCGTCCCCTAACCCTAACCCTAGCCCGAACCCTAACCTTAACCCTTCCCCGAAGCCTGACCCTCAGCCGTCCCCTAATCCTAACCCGAACGCTAACACTAACCCGCGCCCTCACACGTACGCTCCCCCTAAAGCGTTGTCGTACCCTCACCTGGACCCTAAACCGTCCCCGTCCCCTAACCCTAACCCTATCCCGAACCCTAACCCTAACCCTTCCCCGAAGCCTGACCCTCACCCGTCCCCTAATCCTAACCCGTACGCTAACACTAACCCGCGCCCTCACACGTACGCTCCCACTAAAGCGTTGTCGTACCCTCACCTGGACCCTAAACCGTCCCCGTCCCCTAACCCTAACCCTAGCCCGAACCCTAACCCTAACCCTTCCCCGAAGCCTGACCCTCAGCCGTCCCCTAATCCTAACCCGTACGCTAACACTAACCCGCGCCCTGACACGTACGCTCCCCCTAACGCGTTGTCGTACCCTCACCTGGACCCTAAACCGTCCCCGTCCCCTAACCCTAACCCTAGCCCGAACTTTCACCCTAACCCTTCCCCGAAGCCTGACCCTCAGCCGTCCCCTAATCCTAACCCGTACGCTAACACTAACCCGCGCCCTCACAGGTACGCTCCCCCTAAAGCGTTGTCGTACCCTCACCTGGACCCTAAACCGTCCCCGTCCCCTAACCCTAACCCTAGCCCGAACCCTAACCCTAACCCTTCCCCGAAGCCTGACCCTCACCCGTCCCCTAATCCTAACCCGTACGCTAACACTAACCCGCGCCCTCACACGTACGCTCCCCCTAAAGCGTTGTCGTACCCTCACCTGGACCCTAAACCGTCCCCATCCCCTAACCCTAACCCTAGCCCGAACCCTAACCCTAACCCTTCCCCGAAGCCTGACACTCAGCCGTGCCCTAATACTAAACCGTACGCTAACACTAACCCACGCCCTCACACGTACGCTCCCCCTAAAGCGTTGTCGTACCCTCACCTGGACCCTAAACCGTCCCCGTCCCCTAACCCTAACCCTAGCCCGAACCCTAACCCTAACCCTTCCCCGAAGCCTGACCCTCACCCGTCCCCTAATCCTAACCCGTACGCTAACACTAACCCGCGCCCTCACACGTACGCTCCCCCTAAAGCGTTGTCGTACCCTCACCTGGACCCTAAACCGTCCCCGTCCCCTAACCCTAACCCTAGCCCGAACCCTAACCTTAACCCTTCCCCGAAGCCTGACCCTCAGCCGTCCCCTAATCCTAACCCGTACGCTAACACTAACCCGTGCCCTCACACGTACGCTGCCCCTAAAGCGTTGTCGTAGCCTCACCTGGACCCTAAACCGTCCCCGTCCTCTAACCCTAACCGTAGCCCGAACCCTAACCCTAACCCTTCCCCGAAGCCTGACCCTCAGCCGTCCCCTAATCCTAACCCGTACGCTAACACTAACCCGCGCCCTCACACGTACGCTACCCCTAAAGCGTTGTCGTACCCTCACCTGGACCCTAAACCGTCCCCGTCCCCTAACCCTAACCCTAGCCCGAACCCTAACCCTAACCCTTCCCCGAAGCCTGACCCTCACCCATCCCCTAAACCTAACCCGTACGCTAACACTAACCTGCGCCGTCACACGTACGCTCCCCCTAAAGTGTTGTCGTACCCTCACCTGGAACCTAAACCGTCCACGTCCCCTAACCCTAGCCCGAACCCTAACCCTAACCCTTCCCCGAAGCCTGACCCTCACCCGTCCCCTAATCCTAACCGTACGCTAACACTAACCCGCGCCCTCACACGTACGCTCCCCCTAAAGCGTTGTCGTACCCTCACCTGGACCCTAAACCGTCCCCGTCCCCTAACCCTAACCCTAGCACGAACCCTAACCCTAACACTTCCCCGAAGCCTGACCCTCACCCGTCCCCTAATCCTAACCCGTACGCTAACACTAACCCGCGCCCTCACACGTACGCTTCCCCTAAAGCGTTGTCGTACCCTCACCTGGACCCTAAACCGTCCCCGTCCCCTAACCCTAACCCTAGCCCAAACCCTAACCCTAACCCTTCCCCGAAGCCTGACCCTCAGCCGTCCCCTAATCCTAACCCGTACGCTAACACTAACCCGCGCCCTCACACGTATGCTCCCCCTAAAGCGTTGTCGTACCCTCACCGGGACCCTAAACCGTCCCCGTCCCCTAACCCTAACCCTAGCCCGATACCTAACCCTAACCCTTCCCCGAAGCCTGACCCTCAGCCTTCCCCTAATCCTAACCCGTACGCTAACACTAACCTGCGCCCTCACACGTACGCTCCCCCTAAATCGTTGTCGTACCCTCACCTGGACCCTAAACCGTCCCTGTCCCCAACCCTAACCCTAGCCCGAACCCTAACCCTAACCCTTCCCCGAAGCCTGACCCTCAGCCGTCCCCTAATCCTAACCCGTACGCTAACACTAGCCCGTGCCCTCACTCGTACGCTCCCCCTAAAGCGTTGTCGTACCCTCACCTGGACCCTAAACCGTCCCCATCCCCTAACCCTAACCCTAGCCCGAACCCTAACCCTAAACCTTCCCCGAAGCCTGACTCTCAGCAGTCCCCTAATCCTAACCCGTACGCTAACACTAACCCGCGCCCTCACACGTACGCTCCCCCTAAAGCGTTATCGTACCCTCACCTGGACCCTAAACCGTCCCCGTCCCCTAACCCTAACCCTAGCCCGAACCCTAACCCTAACCCTTCCCCGAAACCTGACCCTCAGCCGTCCCCTAATCCTAACCCGTACGCTAACACTAACCCGCGCCCTCACACGTAGGCTCCCCCTAAAGCGTTGTCGTACCCTCACCTGGACCCTAAACCGTCCCCGTCCCCTAACCCTAACCCTAGCCCGAACCCTAACCCTAACCCTTCCCCGAAGCCTGACCCTCACCCGTGCCCTAATCCTAACCCGTACGCTAACACTAACCCGCGCCCTCACACGTACGGTCCCCCTAAAGCGTTGTCGTACCCTCACCTGGACCCTAAACCGTCCCCGTCCCCTAACCCTAACCCTAGCCCGAACCCTAACCCTAACCCTTCCCCGAAGCCTGACCCTCAGCCGTCCCCTAATCCTAACCCGTACGCTAAGACTAACCCGCGCCCTCACACGTACGCTCCCCCTAAAGCGTTGTCGTACCCTCACGTGGACCCTAAACCGTCCCCGTCCCCTAACCCTAACCCTAGCCCGAACCCTAACCCTAACACTTCCCTGAAGCCTGACCCTCACCCGTCCCCTAATCCTAACCCGTACGCTAACACTAACCCGCGCCCTCACACGTACGCTCCCCCTAAAGCGTTGTCGTACCCTCACCTGGACCCTAAACCGTCCCCGTCCCCTAACCCTAACCCTAGCCCGAACCCTAAACCTAACCCTTCCCCGAAGCCTGACCCTCACCCGTCCCCTAATCCTAACCCGTACGCTAACACTAACCCGCGCCCTCACACGTACGCTCCCCCTAAAGCGTTGTCGTACCCTCACCTGAACCCTAAACCGTAACCGTCCCCTAACCCTAACCCTAGCCCGAACCCTAACCCTAACCCTTCCCCGAAGCCTGACCCTCGCCCGTCCCCTAATCCTAACCCGTACGCTAACACTAACCCGCGCCCTCACACGTACGCTCCCCCTAAAGCGTTGTCGTACCCTCACCTGGACCCTAAACCGTCCCAGTCCCCTAAACCTAATCCTAGCCCGAACCCTAACCCTAATCCTTCTCCGAAGCCTGACCCTCACCCGTCCCCTAATCCAAACCCGTACGCTAACACTAACCCGCGCCCTCACACGTACGCTCCCCCTAAAGCGTTGTCGTACCCTCACCTGGACCCTAAACCGTCCCCGTCCCCTAACCCTAACCCTAGCCCGAACCCTAACCCTAACCCTTCCCCGAAGCCTGACCCTCACCCGTCCCCTAATCCTAACCCGTACGCTAACACTAACCCGCGCCCTCACACGTACGCTCCCCCTAAAGCGTTGTCGTACCCTCACCTGGACCCTAAACCGTCCCCGTCCCCTAACCCTAACCCTAGCCCGAACCCTAACCCTAACCCTTCCCCGAAGCCTGACCCCCACCCGTCCCCTAATCCTAACCCGTACGCTAACACTAACCCGCGCCCTCACACGTACGCTCCCCCTAAAGCGTTGTGGTACCCTCACCTGAACCCTAAACCGTCCCCGTCCCCTAACCCTAACCCTAGCCCGAACCCTAACCCTAACACTTCCCCGAAGCCTGACCCTCACCCGTCCCCTAATCCTAAACCGTACGCTAACACAAACCCGCGCCCTCACACGTACGCTCCCCCTAAAGCGTTGTCGTACCCTCACCTGGACCCGAAACCGTCCCCGTCCCCTAACCCTAACCCTAGCCCGAACCCTAACCCTAACCCTTCCCCGAAGCCTGACCCTCAGCCGTCCCCTAATCCTAACCCGTACGCTAACACTCACCTGCGCCCTCACACGTACGCTCCTCCTAAAGCGTTGTCGTACCCTCACCAGGACCCTAAACCGTCCCCGTCCCCTAACCCTAACCCTAGCCCGAACCCTAACCCTAACCCTTCCCCGAAGCCTGACCCTCACCCGTCCCCTAATCCTAACCCGTACGCTAACACTAACCCGCGCCCTCACACGTACGCTCCCCCTAAAGCGTTGTCGTACCCTCACCTGGACCCTAAACCATCCCCGTCCCCTAACCCTAACCCTAGCCCGAACCCTAACCCTAACCCTTCCCCGAAGCCTGACCCTCACCCGTTCCCTAATCCTAACCCGTACGCTAACACTAACCCGCGCCCTCACACGTACGCTCCCCCTAAAGCGTTGTCGTACCCTCACCTGGACCCTAAACCGTCCCCGTCCCCTAACCCTAACCCTAGCCGGAACCCTAACCCTAACCCTTCCCCGAAGCCTGACCCTCACCCGTCCCCTAATCCTAACTCGTACGCTAACACTAACCCGCGCCCTCACACATATGCTCCCCCTAAAGCGTTGTCGTACCCTCACCTGGACCCTAAACCGTACCCGTCGCCTAACCCTAACCCTAGCCCGAACCCTAACCCTAACCCTTCCCCGAAGCCTGACACTCACCCGTTCCCTAATCCTAACCCGTACGCTAACACTAACCCGCGCCCTCACACGTACGCTCCCCCTAAAGCGTTGTCGTACCCTCACCTGGACCGAAAACCGTACCCGTCCCCTAACCCTAATCCTAGCCCGAACCCTAACCCTAACCCTTCCCCGAAGCCTGACCCTCAGCCGTCCCCTAATCCTAATCCGTATGCTAACAATAACCCGTGCCCTCACTCGTACGCTCCCGCTAAAGCGTTGTCGTACCCTCACCTGGACCCTAAACCGTCCCCATCCCCTAACCCTAACCCTAGCCCGAACCCTAAACCTAACCCTTCCCCGAAGCCTGACCCTCACCCGTCCCATAATCCTAACCCGTACGCTAACACTAACACGCGCCCTCACACGTATGTAAAGCGTTATCGTACCCTCACCTGGACCCTAAACCGTCCCCGTCCCCTAACCCTAACCCTAGCCCGAACCGTAACCCTAACCCTTCCCCGAAGCCTGACCCTCAGCCGTCCCCTAATCCTAACCCGTACGCTAAGACTAACCCGCGCCCTCAAACGTACGCTCCCACTAAAGCGTTATCGTACCCTCACCTGGACCCTAAACCGTCCCCGTCCCCTAACCCTAACCCTAACCCTAGCCCGAACCCTAACCCTAACCCTTCCCCGAAGCCTGACCCTCACCCGTCCCCTAATCCTAACCCGTACGCTAACACTAACCCGCGCCCTCACACGTACGCTCCCACTAAAGCGTTGTCGTACCCTCACCTGGACCCTAAACCGTCCCCGTCCCCTAACCCTAACCCTAGCCCGAACCCTAACCCTAACCCTTCCCCGAAGCCTGACCCTCACCCGTCCCCTAATCCTAACCCGTACGCTAACACTAACCCGCGCCCTCACACGTACTCTCCCCCTAAAGCGCTGTCGTACCCTCACGTGGACCCTAAACCGTCCCCGTCCCCTAAACCTAACCCTAGCCATAACCCTAACCCTAACCCTTCCCCGAAGCCTGACCCTAACCCGTCCCCTAATCCTAACCCGTACGCTAACACTAACCCGCGCCCTCACACGTACGCTCCCCCTAAAGCGTTGTCGTACCCTCACCTGGACCCTAAACCGTCCCCGTGCCCTAACCCTAACCCTAGCCCGAACCCTAACCCTAACCCTTCCACGAAGCCTGACCCTCAGCCGTCCCCTAATCCTAACCCGTACGCTAACACTAACCAACGCCCTCACACGTACGCTCCCCCTAAAGCGTTGTCGTACCCTCACCTGGACCCTAAACCGTCCCCGTCCCCTAACCCTAACCCTAGCCCGAACCCTAAACCTAACCCTTCCCCGAAGCCTGACCCTCACCCGTCCCCTAATCCTAAGCCGTACGCTAACACTAACCCGCGCCCTCACACGTAGGCTCCCCCTAAAGCGTTGTCGTACCCTCACCTGGACCCTAAACCGTCCCCGTCCCCTAACCCTAACCCTAGCCCGAACCCTAACCCTAACCCTTCCCCGAAGCCTGACCCTCACCCGTCCCCTAATCCTAACCCGTACGTTAACACTAACCCGCGCCCTCACACGTACGCTCCCCCTAAAGCGTTGTCGTACCCTCACCTGGACCCTAAACCGTCCCCGTCCCCTAACCCTAACCGTAGCCCGAACCCTAACCCTAACCCGTCCCCGAAGCCTGACCCTCACCCGTCCCCTAATCCTAACCCGTACGCTAACACTAACCCGCGCCCTCACACGTACGCTCCCCCTAAAGCGTTGTCGTACCCTCACCTGGACCCTAAACCGTCCCCGTCCCCTAACCCTAACCCTAGCCCGAACCCTAACCCTAACCCTTCCCCGAAGCCTGACAACCACCCGTCCCCTAATCCTAACCCGTACGCTAACACTAACCCGCGCCCTCACACGTACGCTCCCCCTAAAGCGTTGTCGTACCCTCACCTGGACCCTAAACCGTCCCCGTCCCCTAACCCTAACCCTAGCCCGAACCCTAACCCTAACCCTTCTCCGAAGCGTGACCCTCACCGTCCCCTAATCCTACACCGTACGCTAACACTAACCCGCGCCCTCACACATACGCTCCCCCTAAAGCGCTGTCGTACCCTCATATGGACCCTAAACCATCCCCGTCCCCTAACCCTAACCCTAGCCCGAACCCTAACCCTAACACTTCCCCGAAGCCTGACCCTCACCCGTCCCCTAATCCTAACCCGTACGCTAACACTAACCCGCGCCCTCACACGTACACTCCCCCTAAAGCGTTGTTGTACCCTCACCTGGACCCTAAACCGTCCCCGTCCCCTAACCCTAACCCTAGCCCGAACCCTAACCTTCACCCTGCCCCGAAGCCTGACCCTCAGCCGTCCCCTAATCCTAAACCGTACGCTAACACTAACCCGCGCCCTCACACGTACGCTCCCCCTAAAGCGTTGTCGTACCCTCACCTGGACCCTAAACCGTCCCCGTCCCCTAACCCTAACCCTAGCCCGAACCCTAACCCTAACCCTTCCCCGAAGCCTGACCCTCAGCCGTCCCCTAATCCTAACCCGTACGCTAACACTAACCCGCGCCCTCACACGTACGCTCCCCCTAAAGCGTTGTCGTACCCTCACCTGGACCCTAAACCGTCCCTGTCCCCTAACCCTAACCCTAGCCCGAACCCTAACCCTAACCCTTCCCCGAAGCCTGACCCTCACCCGTCCCCTAATCCTAACCCGTACGCTAACACTAACCCGCGCCCTCACACATACGCTCCCAATAAAGCGTTGTCGTACCCTCACCTGGACCCTAAACCGACCCCGTCCCCTAACCCTAACCCTAGCCCGAACCCTAACCCTAACCCTTCCCCGAAGCCTGACCCTCACCCGTCCCCTAATCCTAACCCGTACGCTAACACTAACCCGCGCCCTCAAACGTACGCTCCCACTAAAGCGTTGTCGTACCCTCACCTGGACCCTAAACCGTCCCCGTCCCTAACCCTAACCCTAGCCCGAACCCTAACCCTAACCCTTCCCCGAAGCCTGACCCTCACCCGTCCCCTAATCCTAACCCGTACGCTAACACTAACCCGCGCCCTCACACATATGCTCCCCCTAAAGCGTTGTCGTACCCTCACCTGGACCCTAAACCGTACCCGTCGCCTAACCCTAACCCTAGCCCGAACCCTAACCCTAACCCTTCCCCGAAGCCTGACACTCACCCGTCCCCTAATCCTAACCCGTACGCTAACACTAACCCGCGCCCTCACACGTACGCTCCCCCTAAAGCGTTGTCGTACCCTCACCTGGACCGAAAACCGTACCCGTCCCCTAACCCTAACCCTAGCCCGAACCCTAACCCTAACCCTTCCCCGAAGCCTGACCCTCAGCCGTCCCCTAATCCTAACCCGTACGCTAACACTAACCCGCGCCCTCACATGTACGCTCCCCCTAAAGCGTTGTCGTACCCTCACCTGGACCCTAAACCGTCCGCATCCCCTAACCCTAACCCTAGCCCGAACCCTAACCCTAACACTTCCCCGAAGCCTGACCCTCACCCGTCCCCAATCCTAACCCGTACGCTAACAATAACCCACGCCCTCACACGTACGCTCCCCCTAAAGCGTTGTCGTACCCTCAACTGCACCCTAAACCGTCCCCGTCCCCTAACCCTAACCCTAGCCGGAACCCTAACCCTAACCCTTCCCCGAAGCCTGACCCTCACCCGTCCCCTAATCCTAACTCGTACGCTAACACTAACCCGCGCCCTCACACGTACGCTCCCCCTAAAGCGTTGTCATACCCTCACCTGAACCCTAAACCGTCCCCGTCCCCTAACCCTAACCCTAGCCCGAACCCTAACCCTAACCCTTCCCCGAAGCCTGACCCTCACCCGTCCCCTAATCCTAACCCGTACGCTAACACTAACCCGCGCCCTCACACGTATGCTCCCCCTAAAGCGTTGTCGTACACTCACGTGGACCCTTAACCGTCCCCGTCCCCTAACCCTAACCCTAGCCGAACCGTAACCCTAACCCTTCCCCGCAGCCTGACCCTCACCCGTCCCCTAATCCTAACCAGTACGCTAACAGTAACCCACGCCCTCACACGTACGCTCGCCCTAAAGCGTTGTCGTACCCTCACCTGGACCCTAAACCGTCCCCGTCCCCTAACCCTAGCCCTAGCCGGAACCCTAACCCTAACCCTTCCCCGAAGCCTGACCCTCACCCGTCCCCTAATCCTAACCCGTACTCTAACACTAACCCGCGCCCTCACACGTACGCTCCCCCTAACGCGTTGTCGTACCCTCACCTGGACCCTAAACCGTCCCCGTCCCCTCACCCTAACCCTAGCCCGAACCCTAACCCTAACCCTTCCCCGAAGCCTGACCCTCAGCCGTCCCCTAATCCTAACCCGTACGCTAACACTAACCCGCGCCCTCACACGTACGCTCCCCCTAAAGCGTTGTCGTACCATCACCTGGACCCTAAACCGTCCCCGTCCCCAACCCTAACAATAGCCCGAACCCTAACCCTAACCCTTCCCCGAAGCCTGACCCTCACCCGTCCCCTAATCCTAACCCGTACGCTAACACTAAACCGCGCCCTCACACGTACGCTCCCCCTAAAGCGTTGTCGTACCCTCACCTGGACCCTAAACCGTCCCCGTCCCCTAACCCTAACCCTAGCCCGAACCCTAACCCTAACCCTTCCCTGAAGCCTGACCCTCACCCGTCCCCTAATCCTAACCCGTACGCTAACACTATCCCGCGCCCTCACACGTACGCTCCCCCTAAAGCGTTGTCGTACCCACCCCTGGACACTAAACCTTCCCCGTCCCCTAACCCTAACCCTAGCCTGAACCCAAACCCTAACCCTTCCCCGAAGCCTGACCCTCACCCGTCCCCTAATCCTAACCCGTACGCTAACACTAACTCACGCCCTCACACGTACGCTCCCCCTAAAGCGTTGCCGTACCCTCACCTGGACCCTAAACCGTCCCCGTCCCCTAATCCTAACCCTAGCCCGATACCTAACCCTAACCCTTCCCCGAAGCCTGACCCTCAGCCTTCCCCTAATCCTAACCCGTACGCTAACACTAACCCGCGCCCTCACACGTACGCTCCCCCTAAATCGTTGTCGTACCCTCACCTGGACCCTAAACCGTCCCCGTCCCCAACCCTAACCCTAGCCCGAACCCTAACCCTAACACTTCCCCGAAGCCTGACCCTCAGCCGTCCCCTAATCCTAATCCGTATGCTAACAATAACCCTTGCCCTCACTCGTACGCTCCCCCTAAAGCGTTGTCGTACCCTCACTTGGACCCTAAACCGTCCCCATCCCCTAACCCTAACCCTAGCCCGAACCCTAAACTTAACCCTTCCCCGAAGCCTGACCCTCACCCGTCCCATAATCCTAACCCGTACGCTAACACTAACCCGCGCCCTCACACGTATGCTCCCCCTAAAGCATTGTCGTACCCTCACCTGGACCCTAAACCGTCCCCGTCCCCTAAACCTAACCCTAGCCCGAACCCTAACCTTAAACCTGCCCCGAAGCCTGACCCTCAGCCGTCCCCTAATCCTAACCCGTACGCTAACACTAACCCGTGCCCTCACACGTACGCTCCCCCTAAAGCGTTGTCGTACCCTCACCTGGACCCTAAACCGTCCCCGTCCCCTAACCCTAACCCTAGCCCGAACCATAACCCTAACCCTTCCCCGAAGCCTGACACTCACCCGTCCCCTAATCCTAACCCGTACGCTAACACTAACCCGCGCCCTCACACGTACGCTCCCACTAAAGCGTTGTCGTACCCTCACCTGGACCCTAAACCGTCCCCGTCCCCTAACCCTAACCCTAGCCCGAACCCTAACCCTAACACTTCCCCGAAGCCTGACCCTCACCCGTCCCCTAATCCTAACCCGTACGCTAACACTAACCCGCGCCCTAACACGTACTCTCCCCCTAAAGCGCTGTCGTACCCTCACGTGGACCCTAAACCGTCCCCGTCCCCTAAACCTAACCCTAGCCATAACCCTAACCCTAACCCTTCCCCGAAGCCTGACCCTCACCCGTCCCCTAATCCTAACCCGTACGCTAACACTAACCCGCGCCCTCACACGTACGCTCCCCCTAAAGCGTTGTCGTACCCTCACCTGGACCCTAAACCGTCCCCGTCCCCTAACCCTAACCCTAGCCCGAACCCTAACCCTAACCCTTCCCCGAAGCCTGACCCTCAGCCGTGCCCTAATACTAAACCGTACGCTAACACTAACCCGCGCCCTCACACGTACGCTCCCCCTAAAGCGTTGTCGTACCCTCACCTGGACCCTAAACCGTCCCCGTCCCCTAACCCTAACCCTAGCCCGAACCCTAACCCTAACCCTTCCCCGAAGCCTGACCCTCACCCGTCCCCTAATCCTAACCCGTACGCTAACACTAACCCGCGCCCTCACACGTACGCTCCCCCTAAAGCATTGTCGTACCCTCACCTGGAACCTAAACCGTCCCCGTCCCCTAACCCTAACCCTAGCTCGAACCCTAACCTTAACCCTGCCCCGAAGCCTGACCCTCAGCCGTCCCCTAATCCTAACCCGTACGCTAACACTAACCCGTGCCCTCACACGTACGCTCCCCCTAAAGCGTTGTCGTACCCTCACCTGGACCCTAAACCGTCCCCGTCCCCTAACCCTAACCCTAGCCCGAACCATAACCCTAACCCTTCCCCGAAGCCTGACACTCACCCGTCCCCTAATCCTAACCCGTACGCTAACACTAACCCGCGCCCTCACACGTACGCTCCCACTAAAGCGTTGTGGTACCCTCACCTGGACCCTAAACCGTCTCCGTCCCCTAACCCTAACCCTAGCCCGAACCCTAACCCTAACACTTCCCCGAAGCCTGACCCTCACCCGTCCCCTAATCCTAACCCGTACGCTAACAGTAACCCGCGCCCTCACACGTACTCTCCCCCTAAAGCGCTGTCGTACCCTAACGTGGACCCTAAACCGTCCCCGTCCCCTAAACCTAACCCTAGCCATAACCCTAACCCTAACCCTTCCCCGAAGCCTGACCCTCACCCGTCCCCTAATCCTAACCCGTACGCTAACACTAACCCGCGCCCTCACACGTACGCTCCCCCTAAAGCGTTGTCGTACCCTCACCTGGACCCTAAACCGTCCCCGTCCCCTAACCCTAACCCTAGCCCAAACCCTAACCCTAACCCTTCCCCGAAGCCTGACCCTCAGCCGTCCCCTAATCCTAACCCGTACGCTAACACTAACCAACGCCCTCACACGTACGCTCCCCCTAAAGCGTTGTCGTACCCTCACCTGGACCCTAAACCGTCCCCGTCCCCTAACCCTAACCCTAGCCCGAACCCTAAACCTAACCCTTCCCCGAAGCCAGACCCTCACCCGTCCCCTAATCCTAACCCGTACGCTAACACTAACCCGCGCCCTCACACGTAGGCTCCCCCTAAAGCGTTGTCGTACCCTCACCTGGACCCTAAACCGTCCCCGTCCCCTAACCCTAACCCTAGCCCGAACCCTAACCCTAACCCTTCCCCGAAGCCTGACCCTCACCCGTCCCCTAATCCTAACCCGTACGTTAACACTAACCCGCGCCCTCACACGTACGCTCCCCCTAAAGCGTTGTCGTACCCTCACCTGGACCCTAAACCGTACCCGTCCCCTAACCCTAACCGTAGCCCGAACCCTAACCCTAACCCGTCCCCGAAGCCTGACCCTCACCCGTCCCCTAATCCTAACCCGTACGCTAACACTAACCCGCGCCCTCACACGTACGCTCCCCCTAAAGCGTTGTCGTACCCTCACCTGGACCCTAAACCGTCCCCGTCCCCTAACCCTAACCCTAGCCCGAACCCTAACCCTAACCCTTCCCCGAAGCCTGACCCTCAGCCGTCCCCTAATCCTAACCCGTACGCTAACACTAACCCGCGCCCTCACACGTACGCTCCCCCTAAAGCGTTGTCGTACCCTCACCTGGACCCTAAACCGTCCCCGTCCCCTAACCCTAACCCTAGCCCGAACCCTAACCCTAACCCTTCCCCGAAGCCTGACCCTCAGCCGTGCCCTAATACTAAACCGTACGCTAACACTAACCCGCGCCCTCACACGTACGCTCCCCCTAAAGCGTTGTCGTACCCTCACCTGGACCCTAAACCGTCCCCGTCCCCTAACCCTAACCCTAGCCCGAACCCTAACCCTAACCCTTCCCCGAAGCCTGACCCTCACCCGTCCCCTAATCCTAACCCGTACGCTAACACTAACCCGCGCCCTCACACGTACGCTCCCCCTAAAGCATTGTCGTACCCTCACCTGGACCCTAAACCGTCCCCGTCCCCTAACCCTAACCCTAGCCCGAACCCTAACCTTAAACCTGCCCCGAAGCCTGACCCTCAGCCGTCCCCTAATCCTAACCCGTACGCTAACACTAACCCGTGCCCTCACACGTACGCTCCCCCTAAAGCGTTGTCGTACCCTCACCTGGACCCTAAACCGTCCCCGTCCCCTAACCCTAACCCTAGCCCGAACCCTAACCCTAACACTTCCCCGAAGCCTGACCCTCACCCGTCCCCTAATCCTAACCCGTACGCTAACACTAACCCGCGCCCTCACACGTACTCTCCCCCTAAAGCGCTGTCGTACCCTCACGTGGACCCTAAACCGTCCCCGTCCCCTAAACCTAACCCTAGCCATAACCCTAATCCTAACCCTTCCCCGAAGCCTGACCCTCACCCGTCCCCTAATCCTAACCCGTACGCTAACACTAACCCGCGCCCTCACACGTACGCTCCCCCTAAAGCGTTGTCGTACCCTCACCTGGACCCTAAACCGTCCCCGTCTCCTAACCCTAACCCTAGCCCGAACCCTAACCCTAACCCTTCCCCGAAGCCTGACCCTCAGCCGTCCCCTAATCCTAACCCGTACGCTAACACTAACCAACGCCCTCACACGTACGCTCCCCCTAAAGCGTTGTCGTACCCTCACCTGGACCCTAAACCGTCCCCGTCCCCTAACGCTAACCCTAGCCCGAACCCTAAACCTAACCCTTCCCCGAAGCCTGACCCTCACCCGTCCCCTAATCCTAACCCGTACGCTAACACTAACCCGCGCCCTCACACGTAGGCTCCCCCTAAAGCGTTGTCGTACCCTCACCTGGACCCTAAACCGTCCCCGTCCCCTAACCCTAACCCTAGCCCGAACCCTAACCCTAACCCTTCCCCGAAGCCTGACCCTCACCCGTCCCCTAATCCTAACCCGTACGTTAACACTAACCCGCGCCCTCACATGTACGCTCCCCCTAAAGCGTTGTCGTACTCTCACCTGGACCCTAAACCGTCCCCGTCCCCTAACCCTAACCCTAGCCCGAACCCTAACCCTAACCCGTCCCCGAAGCCTGACCCTCACCCGTCCCCTAATCCTAACCCGTACGCTAACACTAACCCGCGCCCTCACACGTACGCTCCCCCTAAAGCGTTGTCGTACCCTCACCTGGACCCTAAACCGTCCCCGTCCCCTAAACCTAACCCTAGCCCGAACCCTAACCCTAACCCTTCCCCGAAGCCTGACAACCACCCGTCCCCTAATCCTAACCCGTACGCTAACACTAACCCGCGCCCTCACACGTACGCTCCCCCTAAAGCGTTGTCGTACCCTCACCTGGACCCTAAACCGTCCCCGTCCCCTAACCCTAACCCTAGCCCGAACCCTAACCCTAACCCTTCCCCGAAGCGTGACCCTCACCGTCCCCTAATCCTAAACCGTACGCTAACACTAACCCGCGCCCTCACACATACGCTCCCCCTAAAGCGTTGTCGTACCCTCATATGGACCCTAAACCGTCCCCGTCCCCTAACCCTAACCCTAGCCCGAACCCTAACCCTAACACTTCCCCGAAGCCTGACCCTCACCCGTTCCCTAATCCTAACCCGTACGCTAACACTAACCCGCGCCCTCACACGTACGCTCCCCCTAAAGCGTTGTCGTACCCTCACCTGGACCCTAAACCGTCCCCGTCCCCTAACCCTAACCCTAGCCCGAACCCTAACCTTCACCCTGCCCCGAAGCCTGACCCTCAGCCGTCACCTAATCCGAACCCGTACGCTAACACTAACCCGCGCCCTCACTCGTACGCTCCCCCTAAAGCGTTGTCGTACCCTCACCTGGACCCTAAACCGTCCCCATCCCCTAACCCTAACCCTAGCCCGAACCCTAACCCTAACCCTTCCCCGAAGCCTGACCCTCACCCGTCCCCTAATCCTAACCCGTACGCTAACACTAACCCGCGCCCTCACACGTACGCTCCCCCTAAAGCGTTGTCATACCCTCACCTGGACCCTAAACCGTCCCCGTCCCCTAACCCTAACCCTAGCCCGAACCCTAACCCTAACCCTTCCCCGAAGCCTGACCCTCACCCGTCCCTAATCCTAACCCGTACGCTAACACTAACCCACGCCCTCACACGTACGCTCCCCCTAAAGCGTTGTCGTACCCTCCCCTGGACACTAAACCTTCCCCATCCCCTAACCCTAACCCTAGCCTGAACCCAAACCCTAACCCTTCCCCGAAGCCTGACCCTCACCCGTCCCCTAATCCTAACCCGTACGCTAACACTAACTCACGCCCTCACACGTACGCTCCCACTAAAGCGTTGCCGTACCCTCACCTGGACCCTAAACCGTCCCCGTCCCCTAATCCTAACCCTAGCCCGATACCTAACCCTAACCCTTCCCCGAAGCCTGACCCTCAGCCTTCCCCTAATCCTAACCCGTACGCTAACACTAACCCGCGCCCTCACACGTACGCTCCCCCTAAATCGTTGTCGTACCCTCACCTGGACCCTAAACCGTCCCCGTCCCCAACCCTAACCCTAGCCCGAACCCTAACCCTAACCCTTCCCCGAAGCCTGACCCTCAGCCGTCCCCTAATCCTAATCCGTATGCTAACAATAACCCGTGCCCTCACTCGTACGCTCCCGCTAAAGCGTTGTCGTACCCTCACCTGGACCCTAAACCGTCCCCATCCCCTAACCCTAACCTTAGCCCGAACCCTAAACCTAACCCTTCCCCGAAGCCTGACCCTCACCCGTCCCATAATCCTAACCCGTACGCTAACACTAACACGCGCCCTCACACGTATGCTCCCCCTAAAGCGTTATCGTACCCTCACCTGGACCCTAAACCGTCCCCGTCCCCTAACCCTAACCCTAGCCCGAACCCTAACCCTAACCCTTCCCCGAAGCCTGACCCTCAGCCGTCCCCTAATCCTAACCCGTACGCTAACACTAACCCGCGCCCTCACACGTACGCTCCCCCTAAAGCGTTGTCGTACCCTCACCTGGACCCTAAACCGTCCCCGTCCCCTAACCCTAACCCTAGCCCGAACCCTAACCCTAACCCTTCCCCGAAGCCTGACCCTCACCCGTCCCCTAATCCTAACCCGTATGCTAACACTAACCCGCGCCCTCACATGTACGCTCCCCCTAAAGCGTTGTCGTACCCTCACCTGGACCCTAAACCGTCCCCGTCCCCTAACCCTAACCCTAGCCCGAACCCTAACCCTAACCCTTCCCCGAAGCCTGACCCTCAGCCGTCCCCTAATCCTAACCCGTACGCTAAGACTAACCCGCGCCCTCAAACGTACGCTCCCCCTAAAGCGTTGTCGTACCCTCACCTGGACCCTAAACCGTCCCCGTCCCCTAACCCTAACCGTAGGCCGAACCCTAACCCTAACCCGTCCCCGAAGCCTGACCCTCACCCGTCCCCTAATCCTAACCCGTACGCTAACACTAACCCGCGCCCTCACACGTACGCTCCCCCTAAAGCGTTGTCGTACCCTCACCTGGACCCTAAACCGTCCCCGTCCCCTAACCCTAACCCTAGCCCGAACCCTAACCCTAACCCTTCCCCGAAGCCTGACAACCACCCGTCCCCTAATCCTAACCCGTACGCTAACACTAACCCGCGCCCTCACACGTACGCTCCCCCTAAAGCGTTGTCGTACCCTCACCTGGACCCTAAACCGTCCCCGTCCCCTAACCCTAACCCTAGCCCGAACCCTAACCCTAACCCTTCCCCGAAGCGTGACCCTCACCGTCCCCTAATCCTAAACCGTACGCTAACACTAACCCGCGCCCTCACACATACGCTCCCCCTAAAGCGTTGTCGTACCCTCATATGGACCCTAAACCGTCCCCGTCCCCTAACCCTAACCCTAGCCCGAACCCTAACCCTAACACTTCCCCGAAGCCTGACCCTCACCCGTCCCCTAATCCTAACCCGTACGCTAACACTAACCCGCGCCCTCACACGTACGCTCCCCCTAAAGCGTTGTCGTACCCTCACCTGGACCCTAAACCGTCCCCGACCCCTAACCCTAACCCTAGCCCGAACCCTAACCTTCACCCTGCCCCGAAGCCTGACCCTCAGCCGTCCCCTAATCCTAACCCGTACGCTAACACTAACCCGCGCCCTCACACGTACGCTCCCCCTAAAGCGTTGTCGTACCCTCACCTGGACCCTAAACCGTCCCCGTCCCCTAACCCTAACCCTAGCCCGAACCCTAACCCTAACCCTTCCCCGAAGCCTGACCCTCACCCGTCCCCTAATCCTAACCCGTACGCTAACACTAACCCGCGCCCTCACACGTACGCTCCCCCTAAAGCGTTGTCGTACCCTCACCTGGACCCTAAACCGTCCCCGTCCCCTAACCCTAACCCTAGCCCGAACCCTAACCCTAACCCTTCCCCGAAGCCTGACCCTCACCCGTCCCCTAATCCTAACCCGTACGCTAACACTAACCCACGCCCTCACACGTACGCTCCCCCTAAAGCGTTGTCGTACCCTCCCCTGGACACTAAACCTTCCCCATCCCCTAACCCTAACCCTAGCCTGAACCCAAACCCTAACCCTTCCCCGAAGCCTGACCCTCACCCGTCCCCTAATCCTAACCCGTACGCTAACACTAACTCACGCCCTCACACGTACGCTCCCCCTAAAGCGTTGCCGTACCCTCACCTGGACCCTAAACCGTCCCCGTCCCCTAATCCTAACCCTAGCCCGATACCTAACCCTAAGCCTTCCCCGAAGCCTGACCCTCAGCCTTCCCCTAATCCTAACCCGTACGCTAACACTAACCCGCGCTCTCACACGTACGCTCTCCCTAAATCGTTGTCGTACCCTCACCTGGACCCTAAACCGTCCCCGTCCCCAACCCTAACAATAGCCCGAACCCTAACCCTAACCCTTCCCCGAAGCCTGACCCTCAGCCGTCCCCTAATCCTAATCCGTATGTTAACAATAACCCGTGCCCTCACTCGTACGCTCCCGCTAAAGCGTTGTCGTACCCTCACCTGGACCCTAAACCGTCCCCATCCCCTAACCCTAACCCTAGCCCGAACCCTAAACCTAACCCTTCCCCGAAGCCTGACCCTCACCCGTCCCATAATCCTAACCCGTACGCTAACACTAACACGCGCCCTCACACGTATGCTCCCCCTAAAGCGTTATCGTACCCTCACCTGGACCCTAAACCGTCCCCGTCCCCTACCCTAACCCTAGCCCGAACCCTAACCCTAACCCTTCCCCGAAGCCTGACCCTCAGCCGTCCCCTAATCCTAACCCGTACGCTAACACTAACCCGCGCCCTCACACGTACGCTCCCCCTAAAGCGTTGTCGTACCCTCACCTGGACCCTAAACCGTCCCCGTCCCCTAACCCTAACCCTAGCCCGAACCCTAACCCTAACCCTTCCCCGAAGCCTGACCCTCACCCGTCCCCTAATCCTAACCCGTATGCTAACACTAACCCGCGCCCTCACATGTACGCTCCCCCTAAAGTGTTGTCGTACCCTCACCTGGACCCTAAACCGTCCCCGTCCCCTAACCCTAACCCTAGCCCGAACCCTAACCCTAACCCTTCCCCGAAGCCTGACCCTCAGCCGTCCCCTAATCCTAACCCGTACGCTAAGACTAACCCGCGCCCTCAAACGTACGCTCCCCCTAAAACGTTGTCGTACCCTCACCTGGACCCTAAACCGTCCCCGTCCCCTAACCCTAACCCTAACCCTAGCCCGAACCCTAACCCTAACCCTTCCCCGAAGCCTGACCGTCACCCGTCCCCTAATCCTAAGCCGTACGCTACCACTAACCCGCGCTCTCACACGTACGCTCCCCCTAAAGCGTTGTCGTAACCTCACGTGGACCCTAAACCGTCCCCGCCCCCTAACCCTAACCCTAGCCCGAACCCTAACCTTAACCCTGCCCCGAAGCCTGACCCTCAGCCGTCCCCTAATCCTAACCCGTACGCTAACACTAACCCGTGCCCTCACACGTACGCTTCCCCTAAAGCGTTGTCGTACCCTCACCTGGACCCTAAACCGTCCCCGTCCCCTAACCCTAACCCTAGCCCGAACCATAACCCTAACCCTTCCCCGAAGCCTGACCCTCACCCGTCCCCTAATCCTAACCCGTACGCTAACACTAACCCGCGCCCTCACACGTACTCTCCCCCTAAAGCGCTGTCGTACCCTCACGTGGACCCTAAACCGTCCCCGTCCCCTAAACCTAACCCTAGCCATAACCCTAACCCTAACCCTTCCCCGAAGCCTGACCCTAACCCGTCCCCTAATCCTAACCCGTACGCTAACACTAACCCGCTCCCTCACATGTACGCTCCCCCTAAAGCGTTGTCGTACCCTCACCTGGACCCTAAACCGTCCCCGTGCCCTAACCCTAACCCTAGCCCGAACCCTAACCCTAACCCTTCCACGAAGCCTGACCCTCAGCCGTCCCCTAATCCTAACCCGTACGCTAACACTAACCACCGCCCTCACACGTACGCTCCCCCTAAAGCGTTGTCGTACCCTCACCTCGACCCTAAACCGTCCCCGTCCCCTAACCCTAACCCTAGCCCGAACCCTAAACCTAACCCTTCCCCGAAGCCTGACCCTCACCCGTCCCCTAATCCTAACCCGTACGCTAACACTAACCCGCGCCCTCACACGTAGGCTCCCCCTAAAGCGTTGTCGTACCCTCACCTGGACCCTAAACCGTCCCCGTCCCCTAACCCTAACCCTAGTCCGAACCCTAACCCTAACCCTTCCCCGAAGCCTGACCCTCACCCGTCCCCTAATCCTAACCCGTACGTTAACACTAACCCGCGCCCTCACACGTACGCTCCCCCTAAAGCGTTGTCGTACCCTCACCTGGACCCTAAACCGTCCCCGTCCCCTAACCCTAACCGTAGCCCGAACCCTAACCCTAACCCGTCCCCGAAGCCTGACCCTCACCCGTCCCCTAATCCTAACCCGTACGCTAACACTAACCCGCGCCCTCACACGTACGCTCCCCCTAAAGCGTTGTCGTACCCTCACCTGGACCCTAAACCGTCCCCGTCCCCTAACCCTAACCCTAGCCCGAACCCTAACCCTAACCCTTCCCCGAAGCCTGACAACCACCCGTCCCCTAATCCTAACCCGTACGCTAACACTAACCCGCGCCCTCACACGTACGCTCCCCCTAAAGCGTTGTCGTACCCTCACCTGGACCCTAAACCGTCCCCGTCCCCTAACCCTAACCCTAGCCCGAACCCTAACCCTAACCCTTCCCCGAAGCGTGACCCTCACCGTCCCCTAATCCTAAACCGTACGCTAACACTAACCCGCGCCCTCACACATACGCTCCCCCTAAAGCGCTGTCGTACCCTCATATGGACCCTAAACCGTCCCCGTCCCCTAACCCTAAACCTAGCCCGAACCCTAACCCTAACACTTCCCCGAAGCCTGACCCTCACCCGTCCCCTAATCCTAACCCGTACGCTAACACTAACCCGCGCCCTCACACGTACACTCCCCCTAAAGCGTTGTCGTACCCTCACCTGGACCCTAAACCGTCCCCGTCCCCTAACCCTAACCCTAGCCCGAACCCTAACCTTCAGCCTGCCCCGAAGCCTGACCCTCAGCCGTCCCCTAATCCTAACCCGTACGCTAACACTAACCCGCGCCCTCACACGTACGCTCCCCCTAAAGCGTTGTCGTACCCTCACCTGGACCCTAAACCGTCCCCGTCCCCTAACCCTAACCCTAGCCCGAACCCTAACCCTAACCCTTCCCCGAAGCCTGACCCTCACCCGTCCCCTAATCCTAACCCGTACGCTAACACTATCCCGCGCCCTCACACGTACGCTCCCACTAAAGCGTTGTCGTACCCTCACCTGGACCCTAAACCGTCCCCGTCCCCTAACCCTAACCCTAGCCCGAACCCTAACCCTAAACCTTCCCCGAAGCCTGACCCTCACCCGTCCCCTAATCCTAACCCATACGCTAACACTAACCCGCGCCCTCACACGTACGCTACCCCTAAAGCGTTGTCGTACCCTCACCTGGACCCTAAACCGTCCCCGTCCCCTAACCCTAACCCTAGCCCGAACCCTAACCCTAACCCTTCCCCGAAGCCTGACCCTCACCCGTCCCCTAATCCTAACCCGTACGCTAACACTAACCCGCGCCCTCACACGTACGCTCCCAATAAAGCGTTGTCGTACCCTCACCTGGACCCTAAACCGACCCCGTCCCCTAACCCTAACCCTAGCCCGAGCCCTAACCCTAACCCTTCCCCGAAGCCTGACCCTCAGCCGTCCCCTAATCCTAACACGTACGCTAACACTAACCTGCGCCCTCACACGTACGCTCCCCCTAAAGCGTTGTCGTACCCTCACCTGGACCTTAAACCGTCCCCGTCCCCTAACCCTAACCCTAGCCCGAACCCTAACCCTAACCCTTCCCCGAAGCCTGACCCTCACCCGTCCCTAATCCTAACCCGTACGCTAACACTAACCCACGCCCTCACACGTACGCTCCCCCTAAAGCGTTGTCGTACCCTCCCCTGGACACTAAACCTTCCCCATCCCCTAACCCTAACCCTAGCCTGAACCCAAACCCTAACCCTTCCCCGAAGCCTGACCCTCACCCGTCCCCTAATCCTAACCCGTACGCTAACACTAACTCACGCCCTCACACGTACGCTCCCACTAAAGCGTTGCCGTACCCTCACCTGGACCCTAAACCGTCCCCGTCCCCTAATCCTAACCCTAGCCCGATACCTAACCCTAACCCTTCCCCGAAGCCTGACCCTCACCCGTCCCCTAATCCTAACCCGTATGCTAACACTAACCCGCGCCCTCACATGTACGCTCCCCCTAAAGCGTTGTCGTACCCTCACCTGGACCCTAAACCGTCCCCGTCCCCTAACCCTAACCCTAGCCCGAACCCTAACCCTAACCCTTCCCCGAAGCCTGACCCTCAGCCGTCCCCTAATCCTAACCCGTACGCTAAGACTAACCCGCGCCCTCAAACGTACGCTCCCCCTAAAGCGTTGTCGTACCCTCACCTGGACCCTAAACCGTCCCCGTCCCCTAACCCTAACCGTAGGCCGAACCCTAACCCTAACCCGTCCCCGAAGCCTGACCCTCACCCGTCCCCTAATCCTAACCCGTACGCTAACACTAACCCGCGCCCTCACACGTACGCTCCCCCTAAAGCGTTGTCGTACCCTCACCTGGACCCTAAACCGTCCCCGTCCCCTAACCCTAACCCTAGCCCGAACCCTAACCCTAACCCTTCCCCGAAGCCTGACAACCACCCGTCCCCTAATCCTAACCCGTACGCTAACACTAACCCGCGCCCTCACACGTACGCTCCCCCTAAAGCGTTGTCGTACCCTCACCTGGACCCTAAACCGTCCCCGTCCCCTAACCCTAACCCTAGCCCGAACCCTAACCCTAACCCTTCCCCGAAGCGTGACCCTCACCGTCCCCTAATCCTAAACCGTACGCTAACACTAACCCGCGCCCTCACACATACGCTCCCCCTAAAGCGTTGTCGTACCCTCATATGGACCCTAAACCGTCCCCGTCCCCTAACCCTAACCCTAGCCCGAACCCTAACCCTAACACTTCCCCGAAGCCTGACCCTCACCCGTCCCCTAATCCTAACCCGTACGCTAACACTAACCCGCGCCCTCACACGTACGCTCCCCCTAAAGCGTTGTCGTACCCTCACCTGGACCCTAAACCGTCCCCGTCCCCTAACCCTAACCCTAGCCCGAACCCTAACCTTCACCCTGCCCCGAAGCCTGACCCTCAGCCGTCCCCTAATCCTAACCCGTACGCTAACACTAACCCGCGCCTTCACACGTACGCTCCCCCTAAAGCGTTGTCGTACCCTCCCCTGGACACTAAACCTTCCCCATCCCCTAACCCTAACCCTAGCCTGAACCCAAACCCTAACCCTTCCCCGAAGCCTGACCCTCACCCGTCCCCTAATCCTAACCCGTACGCTAACACTAACTCACGCCCTCACACGTACGCTCCCCCTAAAGCGTTGCCGTACCCTCACCTGGACCCTAAACCGTCCCCGTCCCCTAATCCTAACCCTAGCCCGATACCTAACCCTAAGCCTTCCCCGAAGCCTGACCCTCAGCCTTCCCCTAATCCTAACCCGTACGCTAACACTAACCCGCGCTCTCACACGTACGCTCTCCCTAAATCGTTGTCGTACCCTCACCTGGACCCTAAACCGTCCCCGTCCCCAACCCTAACAATAGCCCGAACCCTAACCCTAACCCTTCCCCGAAGCCTGACCCTCAGCCGTCCCCTAATCCTAATCCGTATGTTAACAATAACCCGTGCCCTCACTCGTACGCTCCCGCTAAAGCGTTGTCGTACCCTCACCTGGACCCTAAACCGTCCCCATCCCCTAACCCTAACCCTAGCCCGAACCCTAAACCTAACCCTTCCCCGAAGCCTGACCCTCACCCGTCCCATAATCCTAACCCGTACGCTAACACTAACACGCGCCCTCACACGTATGCTCCCCCTAAAGCGTTATCGTACCCTCACCTGGACCCTAAACCGTCCCCGTCCCCTACCCTAACCCTAGCCCGAACCCTAACCCTAACCCTTCCCCGAAGCCTGACCCTCAGCCGTCCCCTAATCCTAACCCGTACGCTAACACTAACCCGCGCCCTCACACGTACGCTCCCCCTAAAGCGTTGTCGTACCCTCCCCTGGACCCTAAACCGTCCCCGTCCCCTAACCCTAACCCTAGCCCGAACCCTAACCCTAACCCTTCCCCGAAGCCTGACCCTCACCCGTCCCCTAATCCTAACCCGTATGCTAACACTAACCCGCGCCCTCACATGTACGCTCCCCCTAAAGTGTTGTCGTACCCTCACCTGGACCCTAAACCGTCCCCGTCCCCTAACCCTAACCCTAGCCCGAACCCTAACCCTAACCCTTCCCCGAAGCCTGACCCTCAGCCGTCCCCTAATCCTAACCCGTACGCTAAGACTAACCCGCGCCCTCAAACGTACGCTCCCCCTAAAACGTTGTCGTACCCTCACCTGGACCCTAAACCGTCCCCGTCCCCTAACCCTAACCCTAACCCTAGCCCGAACCCTAACCCTAACCCTTCCCTGAAGCCTGACCGTCACCCGTCCCCTAATCCTAAGCCGTACGCTACCACTAACCCGCGCCCTCACACGTACGCTCCCCCTAAAGCGTTGTCGTAACCTCACGTGGACCCTAAACCGTCCCCGTCCCCTAACACTAACCCTAGCCCGAACCCTAACCTTAACCCTGCCCCGAAGCCTGACCCTCAGCCGTCCCCTAATCCTAACCCGTACGCTAACACTAACCCGTGCCCTCACACGTACGCTTCCCCTAAAGCGTTGTCGTACCCTCACCTGGACCCTAAACCGTCCCCGTCCCCTAACCCTAACCCTAGCCCGAACCGTAACCCTAACCCTTCCCCGAAGCCTGACCCTCACCCGTCCCCTAATCCTAACCCGTACGCTAACACTAACCCGCGCCCTCACACGTACGCTCCCACTAAAGCGTTGTCGTACCCTCACCTGGACCCTAAACCGTCCCCGTCCCCTAACCCTAACCCTAGCCCGAACCCTAACCCTAACCCTTCCCCGAAGCCTGACCCTCACCCGTCCCCTAATCCTAACCCGTACGCTAACACTAACCCGCGCCCTCACACGTACGCTCCCCCTAAAGCGCTGTCGTACCCTCACGTGGACCCTAAACCGTCCCCGTCCCCTAAACCTAACCCTAGCCATAACCCTAACCCTAACCCTTCCCCGAAGCCTGACCCTAACCCGTCCCCTAATCCTAACCCGTACGCTAACACTAACCCGCGCCCTCACATGTACGCTCCCCCTAAAGCGTTGTCGTACCCTCACCTGGACCCTAAACCGTCCCCGTGCCCTAACCCTAACCCTAGCCCGAACCCTAACCCTAACCCTTCCACGAAGCCTGACCCTCAGCCGTCCCCTAATCCTAACCCGTACGCTAACACTAACCACCGCCCTCACACGTACGCTCCCCCTAAAGCGTTGTCGTACCCTCACCTGGACCCTAAACCGTCCCCGTCCCCTAACCCTAACCCTAGCCCGAACCCTAAACCTAACCCTTCCCCGAAGCGTGACCCTCACCCGTCCCCTAATCCTAACCCGTACGCTAACACTAACCCGCGCCCTCACACGTAGGCTCCCCCTAAAGCGTTGTCGTACCCTCACCTGGACCCTAAACCGTCCCCGTCCCCTAACCCTAACCCTAGCCCGAACCCTAACCCTAACCCTTCCCCGAAGCCTGACCCTCACCCGTCCCCTAATCCTAACCCGTACGTTAACACTAACCCGCGCCCTCACACGTACGCTCCCCCTAAAGCGTTGTCGTACCCTCACCTGGACCCTAAACCGTCCCCGTCCCCTAACCCTAACCGTAGCCCGAACCCTAACCCTAACCCGTCCCCGAAGCCTGACCCTCACCCGTCCCCTAATCCTAACCCGTACGCTAACACTAACCCGCGCCCTCACACGTACGCTCCCCCTAAAGCGTTGTCGTACCCTCACCTGGACCCTAAACCGTCCCCGTCCCCTAACCCTAACCCTAGCCCGAACCCTAACCCTAACCCTTCCCCGAAGCCTGACAACCACCCGTCCCCTAATCCTAACCCGTACGCTAACACTAACCCGCGCCCTCACACGTACGCTCCCCCTAAAGCGTTGTCGTACCCTCACCTGGACCCTAAACCGTCCCCGTCCCCTAACCCTAACCCTAGCCCGAACCCTAACCCTAACCCTTCCCCGAAGCGTGACCCTCACCGTCCCCTAATCCTAAACCGTACGCTAACACTAACCCGCGCCCTCACACATACGCTCCCCCTAAAGCGCTGTCGTACCCTCATATGGACCCTAAACCGTCCCCGTCCCCTAACCCTAAACCTAGCCCGAACCCTAACCCTAACACTTCCCCGAAGCCTGACCCTCACCCGTCCCCTAATCCTAACCCGTACGCTAACACTAACCCGCGCCCTCACACGTACACTCCCCCTAAAGCGTTGTCGTACCCTCACCTGGACCCTAAACCGTCCCCGTCCCCTAACCCTAACCCTAGCCCGAACCCTAACCTTCAGCCTGCCCCGAAGCCTGACCCTCAGCCGTCCCCTAATCCTAACCCGTACGCTAACACTAACCCGCGCCCTCACACGTACGCTCCCCCTAAAGCGTTGTCGTACCCTCACCTGGACCCTAAACCGTCCCCGTCCCCTAACCCTAACCCTAGCCCGAACCCTAACCCTAACCCTTCCCCGAAGCCTGACCCTCACCCGTCCCCTAATCCTAACCCGTACGCTAACACTATCCCGCGCCCTCACACGTACGCTCCCACTAAAGCGTTGTCGTACCCTCACCTGGACCCTAAACCGTCCCCGTCCCCTAACCCTAACCCTAGCCCGAACCCTAACCCTAACCCTTCCCCGAAGCCTGACCCTCACCCGTCCCCTAATCCTAACCCATACGCTAACACTAACCCGCGCCCTCACACGTACGCTACCCCTAAAGCGTTGTCGTACCCTCACCTGGACCCTAAACCGTCCCCGTCCCCTAACCCTAACCCTAGCCCGAACCCTAACCCTAACCCTTCCCCGAAGCCTGACCCTCACCCGTCCCCTAATCCTAACCCGTACGCTAACACTAACCCGCGCCCTCACACGTACGCTCCCAATAAAGCGTTGTCGTACCCTCACCTGGACCCTAAACCGACCCCGTCCCCTAACCCTAACCCTAGCCCGAGCCCTAACCCTAACCCTTCCCCGAAGCCTGACCCTCAGCCGTCCCCTAATCCTAACACGTACGCTAACACTAACCTGCGCCCTCACACGTACGCTCCCCCTAAAGCGTTGTCGTACCCTCACCTGGACCCTAAACCGTCCCCGTCCCCTAACCCTAACCCTAGCCCGAACCCTAACCCTAACCCTTCCCCGAAGCCTGACCCTCACCCGTCCCTAATCCTAACCCGTACGCTAACACTAACCCACGCCCTCACACGTACGCTCCCCCTAAAGCGTTGTCGTACCCTCCCCTGGACACTAAACCTTCCCCATCCCCTAACCCTAACCCTAGCCTGAACCCAAACCCTAACCCTTCCCCGAAGCCTGACCCTCACCCGTCCCCTAATCCTAACCCGTACGCTAACACTAACTCACGCCCTCACACGTACGCTCCCACTAAAGCGTTGCCGTACCCTCACCTGGACCCTAAACCGTCCCCGTCCCCTAATCCTAACCCTAGCCCGATACCTAACCCTAACCCTTCCCCGAAGCCTGACCCTCAGCCTTCCCCTAATCCTAACCCGTACGCTAACACTAACCCGCGCCCTCACACGTACGCTCCCCCTAAATCGTTGTCGTACCCTCACCTGGACCCTAAACCGTCCCCGTCCCCAACCCTAACCCTAGCCCGAACCCTAACCCTAACCCTTCCCCGAAGCCTGACACTCAGCCGTCCCCTAATCCTAATCCGTATGCTAACAATAACCCGTGCCCTCACTCGTACGCTCCCGCTAAAGCGTTGTCGTACCCTCACCTGGACCCTAAACCGTCCCCATCCCCTAACCCTAACCTTAGCCCGAACCCTAAACCTAACCCTTCCCCGAAGCCTGACCCTCACCCGTCCCATAATCCTAACCCGTACGCTAACACTAACACGCGCCCTCACACGTATGCTCCCCCTAAAGCGTTATCGTACCCTCACCTGGACCCTAAACCGTCCCCGTCCCCTAACCCTAACCCTAGCCCGAACCCTAACCCTAACCCTTCCCCGAAGCCTGACCCTCAGCCGTCCCCTAATCCTAACCCGTACGCTAACACTAACCCGCGCCCTCACACGTACACTCCCCCTAAAGCGTTGTCGTACCCTCACCTGGACCCTAAACCGTCCCCGTCCCCTAACCCTAACCCTAGCCCGAACCCTAACCCTAACCCTTCCCCGAAGCCTGACCCTCACCCGTCCCCTAATCCTAACCCGTATGCTAACACTAACCCGCGCCCTCACATGTACGCTCCCCCTAAAGCGTTGTCGTACCCTCACCTGGACCCTAAACCGTCCCCGTCCCCTAACCCTAACCCTAGCCCGAACCCTAACCCTAACCCTTCCCCGAAGCCTGACCCTCAGCCGTCCCCTAATCCTAACCCGTACGCTAAGACTAACCCGCGCCCTCAAACGTACGCTCCCCCTAAAGCGTTGTCGTACCCTCACCTGGACCCTAAACCGTCCCCGTCCCCTAACCCTAACCGTAGGCCGAACCCTAACCCTAACCCGTCCCCGAAGCCTGACCCTCACCCGTCCCCTAATCCTAACCCGTACGCTAACACTAACCCGCGCCCTCACACGTACGCTCCCCCTAAAGCGTTGTCGTACCCTCACCTGGACCCTAAACCGTCCCCGTCCCCTAACCCTAACCCTAGCCCGAACCCTAACCCTAACCCTTCCCCGAAGCCTGACAACCACCCGTCCCCTAATCCTAACCCGTACGCTAACACTAACCCGCGCCCTCACACGTACGCTCCCCCTAAAGCGTTGTCGTACCCTCACCTGGACCCTAAACCGTCCCCGTCCCCTAACCCTAACCCTAGCCCGAACCCTAACCCTAACCCTTCCCCGAAGCGTGACCCTCACCGTCCCCTAATCCTAAACCGTACGCTAACACTAACCCGCGCCCTCACACATACGCTCCCCCTAAAGCGTTGTCGTACCCTCATATGGACCCTAAACCGTCCCCGTCCCCTAACCCTAACCCTAGCCCGAACCCTAACCCTAACACTTCCCCGAAGCCTGACCCTCACCCGTCCCCTAATCCTAACCCGTACGCTAACACTAACCCGCGCCCTCACACGTACGCTCCCCCTAAAGCGTTGTCGTACCCTCACCTGGACCCTAAACCGTCCCCGTCCCCTAACCCTAACCCTAGCCCGAACCCTAACCTTCACCCTGCCCCGAAGCCTGACCCTCAGCCGTCCCCTAATCCTAACCCGTACGCTAACACTAACCCGCGCCCTCACACGTACGCTCCCCCTAAAGCGTTGTCGTACCCTCACCTGGACCCTAAACCGTCCCCGTCCCCTAACCCTAACCCTAGCCCGAACCCTAACCCTAACCCTTCCCCGAAGCCTGACCCTCACCCGTCCCCTAATCCTAACCCGTACGCTAACACTAACCCGCGCCCTCACACGTACGCTCCCCCTAAAGCGTTGTCGTACCCTCACCTGGACCCTAAACCGTCCCCGTCCCCTAACCCTAACCCTAGCCCGAACCATAACCCTAACCCTTCCCCGAAGCCTGACCCTCACCCGTCCCCTAATACTAACCCGTACGCTAACACTAACCCGCGCCCTCACACGTACGCTCCCACTAAAGCGTTGTCGTACCCTCACCTGGACCCTAAACCGTCCCCGTCCCCTAACCCTAACCCTAGCCCGAACCCTAACCCTAACCCTTCCCCGAAGCCTGACCCTCACCCGTCCCCTAATCCTAACCCGTACGCTAACACTAACCCGCGCCCTCACATGTACTCTCCCCCTAAAGCGCTGTCGTACCCTCACGTGGACCCTAAACCGTCCCCGTCCCCTAAACCTAACCCTAGCCATAACCCTAACCCTAACCCTTCCCCGAAGCCTGACCCTAACCCGTCCCCTAATCCTAACCCGTACGCTAACACTAACCCGCGCCCTCACATGTACGCTCCCCCTAAAGCGTTGTCGTACCCTCACCTGGACCCTAAACCGTCCCCGTGCCCTAACCCTAACCCTAGCCCGAACCCTAACCCTAACCCTTCCACGAAGCCTGACCCTCAGCCGTCCCCTAATCCTAACCCGTACGCTAACACTAACCAACGCCCTCACACGTACGCTCCCCCTAAAGCGTTGTCGTACCCTCACCTGGACCCTAAACCGTCCCCGTCCCCTAACCCTAACCCTAGCCCGAACCCTAAACCTAACCCTTCCCCGAAGCCTGACCCTCACCCGTCCCCTAATCCTAACCCGTACGCTAACACTAACCCACGCCCTCACACGTAGGCTCCCCCTAAAGCGTTGTCGTACCCTCACCTGGACCCTAAACCGTCCCCGTCCCCTAACCCTAACCCTAGCCCGAACCCTAACCCTAACCCTTCCCCGAAGCCTGACCCTCACCCGTCCCCTAATCCTAACCCGTACGTTAACACTAACCCGCGCCCTCACACGTACGCTCGCCCTAAAGCGTTGTCGTACCCTCACCTGGACCCTAAACCGTCCCCGTCCCCTAACCCTAACCGTAGCCCGAACCCTAACCCTAACCCGTCCCCGAAGCCTGACCCTCACCCGTCCCCTAATCCTAACCCGTACGCTAACACTAACCCGCGCCCTCACACGTACGCTCCCCCTAAAGCGTTGTCGTACCCTCACCTGGACCCTAAACCGTCCCCGTCCCCTAACCCTAACCCTAGCCCGAACCCTAACCCTAACCCTTCCCCGAAGCCTGACAACCACCCGTCCCCTAATCCTAACCCGTACGCTAACACTAACCCGCGCCCTCACACGTACGCTCCCCCTAAAGCGTTGTCGTACCCTCACCTGGACCCTAAACCGTCCCCGTCCCCTAACCCTAACCCTAGCCCGAACCCTAACCCTAACCCTTCCCCGAAGCGTGACCCTCACCGTCCCCTAATCCTAAACCGTACGCTAACACTAACCCGCGCCCTCACACATACGCTCCCCCTAAAGCGCTGTCGTACCCTCATATGGACCCTAAACCGTCCCCGTCCCCTAACCCTAAACCTAGCCCGAACCCTAACCCTAACACTTCCCCGAAGCCTGACCCTCACCCGTCCCCTAATCCTAACCCGTACGCTAACACTAACCCGCGCCCTCACACGTACACTCCCCCTAAAGCGTTGTCGTACCCTCACCTGGACCCTAAACCGTCCCCGTCCCCTAACCCTAACACTAGCCCGAACCCTAACCTTCAGCCTGCCCCGAAGCCTGACCCTCAGCCGTCCCCTAATCCTAACCCGTACGCTAACACTAACCCGCGCCCTCACACGTACGCTCCCCCTAAAGCGTTGTCGTACCCTCACCTGGACCCTAAACCGACCCCGTCCCCTAACCCTAACCCTAGCCCGAGCCCTAACCCTAACCCTTCCCCGAAGCCTGACCCTCAGCCGTCCCCTAATCCTAACACGTACGCTAACACTAACCTGCGCCCTCACACGTACGCTCCCCCTAAAGCGTTGTCGTACCCTCACCTGGACCCTAAACCGTCCCCGTCCCCTAACCCTAACCCTAGCCCGAACCCTAAACCTAACCCTTCCCAGAATCCTGACCCTAACCCGTCCCCTAATCCTAACCCGTACGCTAACACTAACCCGCGCCCTCACACGTAGGCTCCCCCTAAAGCGTTGTCGTACCCTCACCTGGACCCTAAACCGTCCCCGTCCCCTAACCCTAACCCTAGCCCGAACCCTAACCCTAACCCTTCCCCGAAGCCTGACCCTCACCCGTCCCCTAATCCTAACCCGTACGCTAACACTAACCCGCGCCCTCAAACGTACGCTCCCACTAAAGCGTTGTCGTACCCTCACCTGGACCCTAAACCGTCCCCGTCCCCTAACCCTAACCCTAGCCCGAACCCTAACCCTAACCCTTCCCCGAAGCCTGACCCTCACCCGTCCCCTAATCCTAACCCGTACGCTAACACTAACCCGCGCCCTCACACGTAGGCTCCCCCTAAAGCGTTGTCGTACCCTCACCTGGACCCTAAACCGTCCCCGTCCCCTAACCCTAACCCTAGCCCGAACCCTAACCCTAACCCTTCCCCGAAGCCTGACCCTCACCCGTCCCCTAATCCTAACCCGTACGCTAACACTAACCCGCGCCCTCAAACGTACGCTCCCACTAAAGCGTTGTCGTACCCTCACCTGGACCCTAAACCGTCCCCGTCCCCTAACCCTAACCCTAGCCCGAACCCTAACCCTAACCCTTCCCCGAAGCCTGACCCTCACCCGTCCCCTAATCCTAACCCGTACGCTAACACTAACCCGCGCCCTCACACATATGCTCCCCCTAAAGCGTTGTCGTACCCTCACCTGGACCCTAAACCGTACCCGTCGCCTAACCCTAACCCTAGCCCGAACCCTAACCCTAACCCTTCCCCGAAGCCTGACACTCACCCGTCCCCTAATCCTAACCCGTACGCTAACACTAACCCGCGCCCTCACACGTACGCTCCCACTAAAGCGTTGTCGTACCCTCACCTGGACCGAAAACCGTACCCGTCCCCTAACCCTAACCCTAGCCCGAACCCTAACCCTAACCCTTCCCCGAAGCCTGACCCTCAGCCGTCCCCTAATCCTAACCCGTACGCTAACACTAACCCGCGCCCTCACATGTACGCTCCCCCTAAAGCGTTGTCGTACCCTCACCTGGACCCTAAACCGTCCCCATCCCCTAACCCTAACCCTAGCCCGAACCCTAACCCTAACACTTCCCCGAAGCCTGACCCTCACCCGTCCCCAATCCTAACCCGTACGCTAACAATAACCCACGCCCTCACACGTACGCTCCCCCTAAAGCGTTGTCGTACCCTCAACTGCACCCTAAACCGTCCCCGTCCCCTAACCCTAACCCTAGCCGGAACCCTAACCCTAACCCTTCCCCGAAGCCTGACCCTCAGCCGTCCCCTAATCCTAACCCGTACGCTAACACTAACCCGTGCCCTCACACGTACGCTCCCCCTAAAGCGTTGTCATACCCTCACCTGAACCCTAAACCGTCCCCGTCCCCTAACCCTAACCCTAGCCCGAACCCTAACCCTAACCCTTCCCCGAAGCCTGACCCTCACCCGTCCCCTAATCCTAACCCGTACGCTAACACTAACCCGCGCCCTCACACGTACGCTCCCCCTAAAGCGTTGTCGTACACTCACGTGGACCCTTAACCGTCCCCGTCCCCTAACCCTAACCCTAGCCCGAACCGTAACCCTAACCCTTCCCCGCAGCCTGACCCTCACCCGTCCCCTAATCCTAACCAGTACGCTAACACTAACCCACGCCCTCACATGTACGCTCGCCCTAAAGCGTTGTCGTACCCTCACCTGGACCCTAAACCGTCCCCGTCCCCTAACCCTAGCCCTAGCCGGAACCCTAACCCTAACCCTTCCCCGAAGCCTGACCCTCACCCGTCCCCTAATCCTAACCCGTACTCTAACACTAACCCGCGCCCTCACACGTACGCTCCCCCTAAAGCGTTGTCGTACCCTCACCTGGACCCTAAACCGTCCCCGTCCCCTAACCCTAACCCTAGCCCGAAACCTAACCCTAAACCATCCCCGAAACCTGACCCTCACCTGTCCCCTAATCCTAACCCGTACGCTAACGCTAACCCGCGCCCTCACACGTAGGCTCCCCCTAAAGCGTTGTCGAACCCTCACCTGGACCCTAAACCGTCCCCGTCCCCTAACCCTAACCCTAGACCGAACCCTAACCCTAACCCTTCCCCGAAGCCTGACCCTCACCCGTCCCCTAATCCTAACCCGTACGCTAACACTAACCCGTGCCCTCACACGTACGCTCCCCCTAAAGCGTTGTCGTACCCTCACCTGGACCCTAAACCGTCCCCGTCCCCAACCCTAACAATAGCCCGAACCCTAACCCTAACCCTTCCCCGAAGCCTGACCCTCACCCGTCCCCTAATCCTAACCCGTACGCTAACACTAAACCGCGCCCTCACACGTACGCTCCCCCTAAAGCGTTGTCGTACCCTCACCTGGACCCTAAACCGTCCCCGTCCCCTAACCCTAACCCTAGCCCGAACCCTAACCCTAACCCTTCCCTGAAGCCTGACCCTCACCCGTCCCCTAATCCTAACCCGTACGCTAACACTAACCCGCGCCCTCACACGTACGCTCCCCCTAAAGCGTTGTCGTACCCACCCCTGGACACTAAACCTTCCCCGTCCCCTAACCCTAACCCTAGCCTGAACCCAAACCCTAACCCTTCCCCGAAGCCTGACCCTCACCCGTCCCCTAATCTTAACCCGTACGCTAACACTAACTCACGCCCTCACACGTACGCTCCCCCTAAAGCGTTGCCGTACCCTTACCTGGACCCTAAACCGTCCCCGTCCCCTAATCCTAACCCTAGCCCGATGCCTAACCCTAACCCTTCCCCGAAGCCTGACCCTCAGCCTTCCCCTAATCCTAACCCGTACGCTAACACTAACCCGCGCCCTCAAACGTACGCTCCCCCTAAATCGTTGTCGTACCCTCACCTGGACCCTAAACCGTCCCCGTCCCCAACCCTAACCCTAGCCCGAACCCTAACCCTAACCCTTCCCCGAAGCCTGACCCTCGGCCGTCCCCTAATCCTAATCCGTATGCTAACAATAACCCGTGCCCTCACTCGTACGCTCCCCCTAAAGCGTTGTCGTACCCTCACCTGGACCCTAAACCGTCCCCATCCCCTAACCCTAACCCTAGCCCGAACCCTAAACTTAACCCTTCCCCGAAGCCTGACCCTCACCCGTCCCATAATCCTAACCCGTACGCTAACACTAACACGCGCCCTCACACGTATGCTCCCCCTAAAGCGTTATCGTACCCTCACCTGGACCCTAAACCGTCCCCGTCCCCTAACCCTAACCCTAGCCCGAACCCTAACCCTAACCCTTCCCCGAAGCCTGACCCTCAGCCGTCCCCTAATCCTAATCCGTACGCTAACACTAACCCGCGCCCTCACACGTACGCTCCCCCTAAAGCGTTGTCGTACCCTCACCTGGACCCTAAACCGTCCCCGTCCCCTAACCCTAACCCTAGCCCGAACCCTAACCCTAACCCTTCCCCGAAGCCTGACCCTCACCCGTCCCCTAATCCTAACCCGTATGCTAACACTAACCCGCGCCCTCACATGTACGCTCCCCCTAAAGCGTTGTCGTACCCTCACCTGGACCCTAAACCGTCCCCGTCCCCTAACCCTAACCCTAGCCCGAACCCTAACCCTAACCCTTTCCCGAAGCCTGACCCTCAGCCGTCCCCTAATCCTAACCCGTACGCTAAGACTAACCCGCGCCCTCAAACGTACGCTCCCCCTAAAGCGTTGTCGTACCCTCACCTGGACCCTAAACCGTCCCCGTCCCCTAACCCTAACCCTAACCCTAGCCCGAACCCTAACCCTAACCCTTCCCCGAAGCCTGACCCTCACCCGTCCCCTAATCCTAAGCCGTACGCTACCACTAACCCGCGCCCTCACACGTACGCTCCCCCTAAAGCGTTGTCGTACCCTCACCTGGACCCTAAACCGTCTCCGTCCCCTAACCCTAACCCTAGCCCGAACCCTAACCCTAACCCTTCCCCGAAGCCTGACACTCACCCGTCCCCTAATCCTAACCCGTACGCTAACACTAACCCGCGCCCTCACACGTACGCTCCCACTAAAGCATTGTCGTACCCTCACCTGGACCCTAAACCGTCCCCGTCCCCTAACCCTAACCCTAGCCCGAACCCTAACCCTAACACTTCCCCGAAGCCTGACCCTCACCCGTCCCCTAATCCTAACCCGTACGCTAACACTAACCCGCGCCCTCACACGTACTCTCCCCCTAAAGCGCTGTCGTACCCTCACGTGGACCCTAAACCGTCCCCGTCCCCTAAACCTAACCCTAGCCATAACCCTAACCCTAACCCTTCCCCGAAGCCTGACCCTCACCCGTCCCCTAATCCTAACCCGTACGCTAACACTAACCCGCGCCCTCACACGTACGCTCCCCCTAAAGCGTTGTCGTACCCTCACCTGGACCCTAAACCGTCCCCGTCCCCAACCCTAACCCTAGCCCGAACCCTAACCCTAACCCTTCCCCGAAGCCTGACTCTCAGCCATCCCCTAATCCTAATCCGTATGCTAACAATAACCCGTGCCCTCACTCGTACGCTCCCGCTAAAGCGTTGTCGTACCCTCACCTGGACCCTAAACCGTCCCCATCCCCTAACCCTAACCCTAGCCCGAACCCTAAACCTAACCCTTCCCCGAAGCCTGACCCTCACCCGTCCCATAATCCTAACCCGTACGCTAACACTAACACGCGCCCTCACACGTATGCTCCCCCTAAAGCGTTATCGTACCCTCACCTGGACCCTAAACCGTCCCCGTCCCCTAACCCTAACCCTAGCCCGAACCCTAACCCTAACCCTTCCCCGAAGCCTGACCCTCAGCCGTCCCCTAATCCTAACCCGTACGCTAACACTAACCCGCGCCCTCACACGTACGCTCCCCCTAAAGCGTTGTCGTACCCTCACCTGGACCCTAAACCGTCCCCGTCCCCTAACCCTAACCCTAGCCCGAACCCTAACCCTAACCCGTCCCCGAAGCCTGACCCTCACCCGTCCCCTAATCCTAACCCGTACGCTAACACTAACCCGCGCCCTCACACGTACGCTCCCCCTAAAGCGTTGTCGTACCCTCACCTGGACCCTAAACCGTCCCCGTCCCCTAACCCTAACCCTAGCCCGAACCCTAACCCTAACCCTTCCCCGAAGCCTGACAACCACCCGTCCCCTAATCCTAACCCGTACGCTAACACTAACCCGCGCCCTCACACGTACGCTCCCCCTAAAGCGTTGTCGTACCCTCACCTGGACCCTAAACCGTCCCCGTCCCCTAACCCTAACCCTAGCCCGAACCCTAACCCTAACCCTTCCCCGAAGCGTGACCCTCACCGTCCCCTAATCCTAAACCGTACGCTAACACTAACCCGCGCCCTCACACATACGCTCCCCCTAAAGCGCTGTCGTACCCTCATATGGACCCTAAACCGTCCCCGTCCCCTAACCCTAAACCTAGCCCGAACCCTAACCCTAACACTTCCCCGAAGCCTGACCCTCACCCGTCCCCTAATCCTAACCCGTACGCTAACACTAACCCGCGCCCTCACACGTACACTCCCCCTAAAGCGTTGTCGTACCCTCACCTGGACCCTAAACCGTCCCCGTCCCCTAACCCTAACACTAGCCCGAACCCTAACCTTCAGCCTGCCCCGAAGCCTGACCCTCAGCCGTCCCCTAATCCTAACCCGTACGCTAACACTAACCCGCGCCCTCACACGTACGCTCCCCCTAAAGCGTTGTCGTACCCTCACCTGGACCCTAAACCGACCCGTCCCCTAACCCTAACCCTAGCCCGAGCCCTAACCCTAACCCTTCCCCGAAGCCTGACCCTCAGCCGTCCCCTAATCCTAACACGTACGCTAACACTAACCTGCGCCCTCACACGTACGCTCCCCCTAAAGCGTTGTCGTACCCTCACCTGGACCCTAAACCGTCCCCGTCCCCTAACCCTAACCCTAGCCCGAACCCTAAACCTAACACTTCCCAGAATCCTGACCCTAACCCGTCCCCTAATCCTAACCCGTACGCTAACACTAACCCGCGCCCTCACACGTAGGCTCCCCCTAAAGCGTTGTCGTACCCTCACCTGGACCCTAAACCGTCCCCGTCCCCTAACCCTAACCCTAGCCCGAACCCTAACCCTAACCCTTCCCCGAAGCCTGACCCTCACCCGTCCCCTAATCCTAACCCGTACGCTAACACTAACCCGCGCCCTCAAACGTACGCTCCCACTAAAGCGTTGTCGTACCCTCACCTGGACCCTAAACCGTCCCCGTCCCCTAACCCTAACCCTAGCCCGAACCCTAACCCTAACCCTTCCCCGAAGCCTGACCCTCACCCGTCCCCTAATCCTAACCCGTACGCTAACACTAACCCGCGCCCTCACACGTAGGCTCCCCCTAAAGCGTTGTCGTACCCTCACCTGGACCCTAAACCGTCCCCGTCCCCTAACCCTAACCCTAGCCCGAACCCTAACCCTAACCCTTCCCCGAAGCCTGACCCTCACCCGTCCCCTAATCCTAACCCGTACGCTAACACTAACCCGCGCCCTCAAACGTACGCTCCCACTAAAGCGTTGTCGTACCCTCACCTGGACCCTAAACCGTCCCCGTCCCCTAACCCTAACCCTAGCCCGAACCCTAACCCTAACCCTTCCCCGAAGCCTGACCCTCACTCGTCCCCTAATCCTAACCCGTACGCTAACACTAACCCGCGCCCTCACACATATGCTCCCCCTAAAGCGTTGTCGTACCCTCACCTGGACCCTAAACCGTACCCGTCGCCTAACCCTAACCCTAGCCCGAACCCTAACCCTAACCCTTCCCCGAAGCCTGACACTCACCCGTCCCCTAATCCTAACCCGTACGCTAACACTAACCCGCGCCCTCACACGTACGCTCCCACTAAAGCGTTGTCGTACCCTCACCTGGACCGAAAACCGTACCCGTCCCCTAACCCTAACCCTAGCCCGAACCCTAACCCTAACCCTTCCCCGAAGCCTGACCCTCAGCCGTCCCCTAATCCTAACCCGTACGCTAACACTAACCCGCGCCCTCACATGTACGCTCCCCCTAAAGCGTTGTCGTACCCTCACCTGGACCCTAAACCGTCCCCATCCCCTAACCCTAACCCTAGCCCGAACCCTAACCCTAACACTTCCCCGAAGCCTGACCCTCACCCGTCCCCAATCCTAACCCGTACGCTAACAATAACCCAGGCCCTCACACGTACGCTCCCCCTAAAGCGTTGTCGTACCCTCAACTGCACCCTAAACCGTCCCCGTCCCCTAACCCTAACCCTAGCCGGAACCCTAACCCTAACCCTTCCCCGAAGCCTGACCCTCAGCCGTCCCCTAATCCTAACCCGTACGCTAACACTAACCCGTGCCCTCACACGTACGCTCCCCCTAAAGCGTTGTCATACCCTCACCTGAACCCTAAACCGTCCCCGTCCCCTAACCCTAACCCTAGCCCGAACCCTAACCCTAACCCTTCCCCGAAGCCTGACCCTCACCCGTCCCCTAATCCTAACCCGTACGCTAACACTAACCCGCGCCCTCACACGTACGCTCCCCCTAAAGCGTTGTCGTACACTCACGTGGACCCTTAACCGTCCCCGTCCCCTAACCCTAACCCTAGCCCGAACCGTAACCCTAACCCTTCCCCGCAGCCTGACCCTCACCCGTCCCCTAATCCTAACCAGTACGCTAACACTAACCCACGCCCTCACATGTACGCTCGCCCTAAAGCGTTGTCGTACCCTCACCTGGACCCTAAACCGTCCCCGTCCCCTAACCCTAGCCCTAGCCGGAACCCTAACCCTAACCCTTCCCCGAAGCCTGACCCTCACCCGTCCCCTAATCCTAACCCGTACTCTAACACTAACCCGCGCCCTCACACGTACGCTCCCCCTAAAGCGTTGTCGTACCCTCACCTGGACCCTAAACCGTCCCCGTCCCCTAACCCTAACCCTAGCCCGAAACCTAACCCTAAACCATCCCCGAAACCTGACCCTCACCTGTCCCCTAATCCTAACCCGTACGCTAACGCTAACCCGCGCCCTCACACGTAGGCTCCCCCTAAAGCGTTGTCGAACCCTCACCTGGACCCTAAACCGTCCCCGTCCCCTAACCCTAACCCTAGACAGAACCCTAACCCTAACCCTTCCCCGAAGCCTGACCCTCACCCGTCCCCTAATCCTAACCCGTACGCTAACACTAACCCGTGCCCTCACACGTACGCTCCCCCTAAAGCGTTGTCGTACCCTCACCTGGACCCTAAACCGTCCCCGTCCCCAACCCTAACAATAGCCCGAACCCTAACCCTAACCCTTCCCCGAAGCCTGACCCTCACCCGTCCCCTAATCCTAACCCGTACGCTAACACTAAACCGCGCCCTCACACGTACGCTCCCCCTAAAGCGTTGTCGTACCCTCACCTGGACCCTAAACCGTCCCCGTCCCCTAACCCTAACCCTAGCCCGAACCCTAACCCTAACCCTTCCCTGAAGCCTGACCCTCACCCGTCCCCTAATCCTAACCCGTACGCTAACACTAACCCGCGCCCTCACACGTACGCTCCCCCTAAAGCGTTGTCGTACCCACCCCTGGACACTAAACCTTCCCCGTCCCCTAACCCTAACCCTAGCCTGAACCCAAACCCTAACCCTTCCCCGAAGCCTGACCCTCACCCGTCCCCTAATCTTAACCCGTACGCTAACACTAACTCACGCCCTCACACGTACGCTCCCCCTAAAGCGTTGCCGTACCCTCACCTGGACCCTAAACCGTCCCCGTCCCCTAATCCTAACCCTAGCCCGATGCCTAACCCTAACCCTTCCCCGAAGCCTGACCCTCAGCCTTCCCCTAATCCTAACCCGTACGCTAACACTAACCCGCGCCCTCAAACGTACGCTCCCCCTAAATCGTTGTCGTACCCTCACCTGGACCCTAAACCGTCCCCGTCCCCAACCCTAACCCTAGCCCGAACCCTAACCCTAACCCTTCCCCGAAGCCTGACCCTCGGCCGTCCCCTAATCCTAATCCGTATGCTAACAATAACCCGTGCCCTCACTCGTACGCTCCCCCTAAAGCGTTGTCGTACCCTCACCTGGACCCTAAACCGTCCCCATCCCCTAACCCTAACCCTAGCCCGAACCCTAAACTTAACCCTTCCCCGAAGCCTGACCCTCACCCGTCCCATAATCCTAACCCGTACGCTAACACTAACACGCGCCCTCACACGTATGCTCCCCCTAAAGCGTTATCGTACCCTCACCTGGACCCTAAACCGTCCCCGTCCCCTAACCCTAACCCTAGCCCGAACCCTAACCCTAACCCTTCCCCGAAGCCTGACCCTCAGCCGTCCCCTAATCCTAATCCGTACGCTAACACTAACCCGCGCCCTCACACGTACGCTCCCCCTAAAGCGTTGTCGTACCCTCACCTGGACCCTAAACCGTCCCCGTCCCCTAACCCTAACCCTAGCCCGAACCGTAACCCTAACCCTTCCCCGAAGCCTGACCCTCACCCGTCCCCTAATCCTAACCCGTATGCTAACACTAACCCGCGCCCTCACATGTACGCTCCCCCTAAAGCGTTGTCGTACCCTCACCTGGACCCTAAACCGTCCCCGTCCCCTAACCCTAACCCTAGCCCGAACCCTAACCCTAACCCTTTCCCGAAGCCTGACCCTCAGCCGTCCCCTAATCCTAACCCGTACGCTAAGACTAACCCGCGCCCTCAAACGTACGCTCCCCCTAAAGCGTTGTCGTACCCTCACCTGGACCCTAAACCGTCCCCGTCCCCTAACCCTAACCCTAACCCTAGCCCGAACCCTAACCCTAACCCTTCCCCGAAGCCTGACCCTCACCCGTCCCCTAATCCTAAGCCGTACGCTACCACTAACCCGCGCCCTCACACGTACGCTCCCCCTAAAGCGTTGTCGTACCCTCACCTGGACCCTAAACCGTCTCCGTCCCCTAACCCTAACCCTAGCCCGAACCCTAACCCTAACCCTTCCCCGAAGCCTGACACTCACCCGTCCCCTAATCCTAACCCGTACGCTAACACTAACCCGCGCCCTCACACGTACGCTCCCACTAAAGCGTTGTCGTACCCTCACCTGGACCCTAAACCGTCCCCGTCCCCTAACCCTAACCCTAGCCCGAACCCTAACCCTAACACTTCCCCGAAGCCTGACCCTCACCCGTCCCCTAATCCTAACCCGTACGCTAACACTAACCCGCGCCCTCACACGTACTCTCCCCCTAAAGCGCTGTCGTACCCTCACGTGGACCCTAAACCGTCCCCGTCCCCTAAACCTAACCCTAGCCATAACCCTAACCCTAACCCTTCCCCGAAGCCTGACCCTCACCCGTCCCCTAATCGTAACCCGTACGCTAACACTAACCCGCGCCCTCACACGTACGCTCCCCCTAAAGCGTTGTCGTACCCTCACCTGGACCCTAAACCGTCCCCGTCCCCAACCCTAACCCTAGCCCGAACCCTAACCCTAACCCTTCCCCGAAGCCTGACTCTCAGCCATCCCCTAATCCTAATCCGTATGCTAACAATAACCCGTGCCCTCACTCGTACGCTCCCGCTAAAGCGTTGTCGTACCCTCACCTGGACCCTAAACCGTCCCCATCCCCTAACCCTAACCCTAGCCCGAACCCTAAACCTAACCCTTCCCCGAAGCCTGACCCTCACCCGTCCCATAATCCTAACCCGTACGCTAACACTAACACGCGCCCTCACACGTATGCTCCCCCTAAAGCGTTATCGTACCCTCACCTGGACCCTAAACCGTCCCCGTCCCCTAACCCTAACCCTAGCCCGAACCCTAACCCTAACCCTTCCCCGAAGCCTGACCCTCAGCCGTCCCCTAATCCTAACCCGTACGCTAACACTAACCCGCGCCCTCACACGTACGCTCCCCCTAAAGCGTTGTCGTACCCTCACCTGGACCCTAAACCGTCCCCGTCCCCTAACCCTAACCCTAGCCCGAACCCTAACCCTAACCCTTCCCCGAAGCCTGACCCTCACCCGTCCCCTAATCCTAACCCGTATGCTAACACTAACCCGCGCCCTCACATGTACGCTCCCCCTAAAGCGTTGTCGTACCCTCACCTGGACCCTAAACCGTCCCCGTCCCCTAACCCTAACCCTAGCCCGAACCCTAACCCTAACCCTTCCCCGAAGCCTGACACTCAGCCGTCCCCTAATCCTAACCCGTACGCTAAGACTAACCCGCGCCCTCAAACGTACGCTCCCCCTAAAGCGTTGTCGTACCCTCACCTGGACCCTAAACTGTCCCCGTCCCCTAACCCTAACCCTAACCCTAGCCCGAACCCTAACCCTAACCCTTCCCCGAAGCCTGACCCTCACCCGTCCCCTAATCCTAAGCCGTACGCTACCACTAACCCGCGCCCTCACACGTACGCTCCCCCTAAAGCGTTGTCGTACCCTCACGTGGACCCTAAACCGTCCCCGTCCCCTAACCCTAACCCTAGCCCGAACCCTAAACCTAACCCTTCCCCGAAGCCTGACCCTCACCCGTCCCCTAATCCTAACCCGTACGCTAACACTAACCCGCGCCCTCACACGTACGCTCCCCCTAAAGCGTTGTCGTACCCTCACCTGGACCCTAAACGGTCCCCGCCCCCTAACCCTAACCCTAGCTCGAACCCTAACCCTAACACTTCCCCGAAGCCTGACCCTCAGCCGTCCCCTAATCCTAACCCGTACGCTAACACTAACCCGCGCCCTCACACGTACGCTCCCCCTAAAGCGTTGTCGTACCCTCACCTGGACCCTAAACCGTCCCCGTCCCCTAACCCTAACCCTAGCCCGAACCCTAACCCTAACCCTTCCCCGAAGCCTGACCCTCAGCCGTGCCCTAATACTAAACCGTACGCTAACACTAACCTGCGCCCTCACACGTACGCTCCCCCTAAAGCGTTGTCGTACCCTCACCTGGACCCTAAACCGTCCCCGTCCCCTAACCCTAACCCTAGCCCGAACCCTAACCCTAACCCTTCCCCGAAGCCTGACCCTCACCCGTCCCCTAATCCTAACCCGTACGCTAACACTAACCCGCGCCCTCACACGTACGCTCCCCCTAAAGCATTGTCGTACCCTCACCTGGACCCTAAACCGTCCCCGTCCCCTAACCCTAACCCTAGCCCGAACCCTAACCTTAACCCTGCCCCGAAGCCTGACCCTCAGCCGTCCCCTAATCCTAATACGTACGCTAACACTAACCCGTGCCCTCACACGTACGCTCCCCCTAAAGCGTTGTCGTACCCTCACCTGGACCCTAAACCGTCCCCGTCCCCTAACCCTAACCCTAGCCCGAACCCTAACCCTAACCCTTCCCCGAAGCCTGACACTCACCCGTCCCCTAATCCTAACCCGTACGCTAACACTAACCCGCGCCCTCACACGTACGCTCCCACTAAAGCGTTGTCGTACCCTCACCTGGACCCTAAACCGTCCCCGTCCCCTAACCCTAACCCTAGCCCGAACCCTAACCCTAACACTTCCCCGAAGCCTGACCCTCACCCGTCCCCTAATCCTAACCCGTACGCTAACACTAACCCGCGCCCTCACACGTACTCTCCCCCTAAAGCGCTGTCGTACCCTCACGTGGACCCTAAACCGTCCCCGTCCCCTAAACCTAACCCTAGCCATAACCCTAACCCTAACCCTTCCCCGAAGCCTGACCCTCACCCGTCCCCTAATCCTAACCCGTACGCTAACACTAACCCGCGCCCTCACACGTACGCTCCCCCTAAAGCGTTGTCGTACCCTCACCTGGACCCTAAACCGTCCCCGTCCCCAACCCTAACCCTAGCCCGAACCCTAACCCTAACTCTTCCCCGAAGCCTGACCCTCAGCCGTCCCCTAATCCTAATCCGTATGCTAACAATAACCCGTGCCCTCACTCGTACGCTCCCGCTAAAGCGTTGTCGTACCCTCACCTGGACCCTAAACCGTCCCCATCCCCTAACCCTAACCCTAGCCCGAACCCTAAACCTAACCCTTCCCCGAAGCCTGACCCTCACCCGTCCCATAATCCTAACCCGTACGCTAACACTAACACGCGCCCTCACACGTATGCTCCCCCTAAAGCGTTATCGTACCCTCACCTGGACCCTAAACCGTCCCCGTCCCCTAACCCTAACCCTAGCCCGAACCCTAACCCTAACCCTTCCCCGAAGCCTGACCCTCAGCCGTCCCCTAATCCTAACCCGTACGCTAACACTAACCCGCGCCCTCACACGTACGCTCCCCCTAAAGCGTTGTCGTACCCTCACCTGGACCCTAAACCGTCCCCGTCCCCTAACCCTAACCCTAGCCCGAACCCTAACCCTAACCCTTCCCCGAAGCCTGACCCTCACCCGTCCCCTAATCCTAACCCGTATGCTAACACTAACCCGCGCCCTCACATGTACGCTCCCCCTAAAGCGTTGTCGTACCCTCACCTGGACCCTAAACCGTCCCCGTCCCCTAACCCTAACCCTAGCCCGAACCCTAACCCTAACCCTTCCCCGAAGCCTGACCCTCAGCCGTCCCCTAATCCTAACCCGTACGCTAAGACTAACCCGCGCCCTCAAACGTACGCTCCCCCTAAAGCGTTGTCGTACCCTCACCTGGACCCTAAACCGTCCCCGTCCCCTAACCCTAACCCTAACCCTAGCCCGAACCCTAACCCTAACCCTTCCCCGAAGCCTGACCCTCACCCGTCCCCTAATCCTAAGCCGTACGCTACCACTAACCCGCGCCCTCACACGTACGCTCCCCCTAAAGCGTTGTCGTACCCTCACGTGGACCCTAAACCGTCCCCGTCCCCTAACCCTAACCCTAGCCCGAACCCTAAACCTAACCCTTCCCCGAAGCCTGACCCTCACCCGTCCCCTAATCCTAACCCGTACGCTAACACTAACCCGCGCCCTCACACGTACGCTCCCCCTAAAGCGTTGTCGTACCCTCACCTGGACCCTAAACCGTCCCCGCCCCCTAACCCTAACCCTAGCTCGAACCCTAACCCTAACCCTTCCCCGAAGCCTGACCCTCAGCCGTCCCCTAATCCTAACCCGTACGCTAACACTAACCCGCGCCCTCACACGTACGCTCCCCCTAAAGCGTTGTCGTACCCTCACCTGGACCCTAAACCGTCCCCGTCCCCTAACCCTAACCCTAGACCGAACCCTAACCCTAACCCTTCTCCGAAGCCTGACCCTCAGCCGTGCCCTAATACTAAACCGTACGCTAACACTAACCCGCGCCCTCACACGTACGCTCCCCCTAAAGCGTTGTCGTACCCTCACCTGGACCCTAAACCGTCCCCGTCCCCTAACCCTAACCCTAGCCCGAACCCTAACCCTAACCCTTCCCCGAAGCCTGACCCTCACCCGTCCCCTAATCCTAACCCGTACGCTAACACTAACCCGCGCCCTCACACGTACGCTCCCCCTAAAGCATTGTCGTACCCTCACCTGGACCCTAAACCGTCCCCGTCCCCTAACCCTAACCCTAGCCCGAACCCTAACCTTAACCCTGCCCCGAAGCCTGACCCTCAGCCGTCCCCTAATCCTAACCCGTACGCTAACACTAACCCGTGCCCTCACACGTACGCTCCCCCTAAAGCGTTGTCGTACCCTCACCTGGACCCTAAACCGTCCCCGTCCCCTAACCCTAACCCTAGCCCGAACCATAACCCTAACCCTTCCCCGAAGCCTGACCCTCACCCGTCCCCTAATCCTAACCCGTACGCTAACACTAACCCGCGCCCTCACACGTACGCTCCCACTAAAGCGTTGTCGTACCCTCACCTGGACCCTAAACCGTCCCCGTCCCCTAACCCTAACCCTAGCCCGAACCCTAACCCTAACCCTTCCCCGAAGCCTGACCCTCACCCGTCCCCTAATCCTAACCCGTACGCTAACACTAACCCGCGCCCTCACACGTACTCTCCCCCTAAAGCGCTGTCGTACCCTCACGTGGACCCTAAACCGTCCCCGTCCCCTAAACCTAACCCTAGCCATAACCCTAACCCTAACCCTTCCCCGAAGCCTGACCCTAACCCGTCCCCTAATCCTAACCCGTACGCTAACACTAACCCGCGCCCTCACACGTACGCTCCCCCTAAAGCGTTGTCGTACCCTCACCTGGACCCTAAACCGTCCCCGTGCCCTAACCCTAACCCTAGCCCGAACCCTAACCCTAACCCTTCCACGAAGCCTGACCCTCAGCCGTCCCCTAATCCTAACCCGTACGCTAACACTAACCAACGCCCTCACACGTACGCTCCCCCTAAAGCGTTGTCGTACCCTCACCTGGACCCTAAACCGTCCCCGTCCCCTAACCCTAACCGTAGCCCGAACCCTAAACCTAACCCTTCCCCGAAGCCTGACCCTCACCCGTCCCCTAATCCTAACCCGTACGCTAACACTAACCCGCGCCCTCACACGTAGGCTCCCCCTAAAGCATTGTCGTACCCTCACCTGGACCCTAAACCGTCCCCGTCCCCTAACCCTAACCCTAGCCCGAACCCTAACCCTAACCCTTCCCCGAAGCCTGACCCTCACCCGTCCCCTAATCCTAACCCGTACGTTAACACTAACCCGCGCCCTCACACGTACGCTCCCCCTAAAGCGTTGTCGTACCCACACCTGGACCCTAAACCGTCCCCGTCCCCTAACCCTAACCGTAGCCCGAACCCTAACCCTAACCCGTCCCCGAAGCCTGACCCTCACCCGTCCCCTAATCCTAACCCGTACGCTAACACTAACCCGCGCCCTCACACGTACGCTCCCCCTAAAGCGTTGTCGTACCCTCACCTGGACCCTAAACCGTCCCCGTCCCCTAACCCTAACCCTAGCCCGAACCCTAACCCTAACCCTTCCCCGAAGCCTGACAACCACCCGTCCCCTAATCCTAACCCGTACGCTAACACTAACCCGCGCCCTCACACGTACGCTCCCCCTAAAGCGTTGTCGTACCCTCACCTGGACCCTAAACCGTCCCCGTCCCCTAACCCTAGCCCTAGCCCGAACCCTAACCCTAACCCTTCCCCGAAGCGTGACCCTCACCGTCCCCTAATCCTAAACCGTACGCTAACACTAACCCGCGCCCTCACACATACGCTCCCCCTAAAGAGTTGTCGTACCCTCATATGGACCCTAAACCGTCCCCGTCCCCTAACCCTAACCCTAGCCCGAACCCTAACCCTAACACTTCCCCGAAGCCTGACCCTCACCCGTCCCCTAATCCTAACCCGTACGCTAACACTAACCCGCGCCCTCATACGTACGCTCCCCCTAAAGCGTTGTCGTACCCTCACCTGGACCCTAAACCGTCCCCGTCCCCTAACCCTAACCCTAGCCCGAACCCTAACCCTAACCCTTCCCCGAAGCCTGACCCTCACCCGTCCCCTAATCCTAACCCGTACGCTAACACTAACCCGCGCCCTCACACATACGCTCCCACTAAAGCGTTGTCGTACCCTCACCTGGACCCTAAACCGACCCCGTCCCCTAACCCTAACCCTAGCCCGAGCCCTAACCCTAACCCTTCCCCGAAGCCTGACCCTCAGCCGTCCCCTAATCCTAACACGTACGCTAACACTAACCTGCGCCCTCACACGTACGCTCCCCCTAAAGCGTTGTCGTACCCTCACCTGGACCCTAAACCGTCCCCGTCCCCTAACCCTAACCCTAGCCCGAACCCTAAACCTAACCCTTCCCAGAATCCTGACCCTCACCCGTCCCCTAATCCTAACCCGTACGCTAACACTAACCCACGCCCTCACACGTAGGCTCCCCCTAAAGCGTTGTCGTACCCTCACCTGGACCCTAAACCGTCCCCGTCCCCTAACCCTAACCCTAGCCCGAACCCTAACCCTAACCCTTCCCCGAAGCCTGACCCTCACCCGTCCCCTAATCCTAACCCGTACGCTAACACTAACCCGCGCCCTCAAACGTACTCTCCCACTAAAGCGTTGTCGTACCCTCACCTGGACCCTAAACCGTCCCCGTCCCCTAACCCTAACCCTAGCCCGAACCCTAACCCTAACCCTTCCCCGAAGCCTGACCCTCACCCGTCCCCTAATCCTAACCCGTACGCTAACACTAACCCGCGCCCTCACACATATGCTCCCCCTAAAGCGTTGTCGTACCCTCACCTGGACCCTAAACCGTACCCGTCGCCTAACCCTAACCCTAGCCCGAACCCTAACCCTAACCCTTCCCCGAAGCCTGACACTCACCCGTCCCCTAATCCTAACCCGTACGCTAACACTAACCCGCGCCCTCACACGTACGCTCCCCCTAAAGCGTTGTCGTACCCTCACCTGGACCGAAAACCGTACCCGTCCCCTAACCCTAACCCTAGCCCGAACCCTAACCCTAACCCTTCCCCGAAGCCTGACCCTCAGCCGTCCCCTAATCCTAACCCATACGCTAACACTAACCCGCGCCCTCACATGTACGCTCCCCCTAAAGCGTTGTCGTACCCTCACCTGGACCCTAAACCGTCCCCATCCCCTAACCCTAACCCTAGCCCGAACCCTAACCCTAACACTTCCCCGAAGCCTGACCCTCACCCGTCCCCAATCCTAACCCGTACGCTAACAATAACCCACGCCCTCACACGTACGCTCCCCCTAAAGCGTTGTCGTACCCTCAACTGCACCCTAAACCGTCCCCGTCCCCTAACCCTAACCCTAGCCGGAACCCTAACCCTAACCCTTCCCCGAAGCCTGACCCTCACCCGTCCCCTAATCCTAACCCGTACGCTAACACTAACCCGCGCCCTCACACATACGCTCCCCCTAAAGCGTTGTCATACCCTCACCTGAACCCTAAACCGTCCCCGTCCCCTAACCCTAACCCTAGCCCGAACCCTAACCCTAACCCTTCCCCGAAGCCTGACCCTCACCCGTCCCCTAATCCTAACCCGTACGCTAACACTAACCCGCGCCCTCACACGTATGCTCCCCCTAAAGCGTTGTCGTACACTCACGTGGACCCTTAACCGTCCCCGTCCCCTAACCCTAACCCTAGCCCGAACCGTAACCCTAACCCTTCCCCGCAGCCTGACCCTCACCCGTCCCCTAATCCTAACCAGTACGCTAACACTAACCCACGTCCTCACACGTACGCTCGCCCTAAAGCGTTGTCGTACCCTCACCTGGACCCTAAACCGTCCCCGTCCCCTAACCCTAGCCCTAGCCGGAACCCTAACCCTAACCCTTCCCCGAAGCCTGAACCTCACCCGTCCCCTAATCCTAACCCGTACTCTAACACTAACCCGCGCCCTCACACGTACGCTCCCCCTAACGCGTTGTCGTACCCTCACCTGGACCCTAAACCGTCCCCGTCCCCTAACCCTAACCCTAGCCCGAACCCTAACCCTAAACCATCCCCGAAACCTGACCCTCACCTGTCCCCTAATCCTAACCCGTACGCTAACGCTAACCCGCGCCCTCACACGTAGGCTCCCCCTAAAGCGTTGTCGAACCCTCACCTGGACCCTAAACCGTCCCCGTCCCCTAACCCTAACCCTAGACCGAACCCTAACCCTAACCCTTCCCCGAAGCCTGACCCTCACCCGTCCCCTAATCCTAACCCGTACACTAACACTAACCCGTGCCCTCACACGTACGCTCCCCCTAAAGCGTTGTCGTACCCTCACCTGGACCCTAAACCGTCCCCGTCCCCAACCCTAACAATAGCCCGAACCCTAACCCTAACCCTTCCCCGAAGCCTGACCCTCACCCGTCCCCTAATCCTAACCCGTACGCTAACACTAAACCGCGCCCTCACACGTACGCTCCCCCTAAAGCGTTGTCGTACCCTCACCTGGACCCTAAACCGTCCCCGTCCCCTAACCCTAACCCTAGCCCGAACCCTAACCCTAACCCTTCCCTGAAACCTGACCCTCACCCGTCCCCTAATCCTAACCCGTACGCTAACACTATCCCGCGCCCTCACACGTACGCTCCCCCTAAAGCGTTGTCGTACCCTCACCTGGACCCTAAACCGTCCCCGTCCCCTAACCCTAACCCTAGCCGGAACCCTAACCCTAACCCTTCCCCAAAGCCTGACCCTCACCCGTCCCCTAATCCTAACCCGTACGCTAACACTAACCCGCGCCCTCACACATACGCTCCCCCTAAAGCGTTGTCATACCCTCACCTGAACCCTAAACCGTCCCCGTCCCCTAACCCTAACCCTAGCCGGAACCCTAACCCTAACCCTTCCCCGAAGCCTGACCCTCACCCGTCCCCTAATCCTAACCCGTACGCTAACACTAACCCGCGCCCTCACACATACGCTCCCCCTAAAGCGTTGTCATACCCTCACCTGAACCCTAAACCGTCCCCGTCCCCTAACCCTAACCCTAGCCCGAACCCTAACCCTAACCCTTCCCCGAAGCCTGACCCTCACCCGTCCCCTAATCCTAACCCGTACGCTAACACTAACCCGCGCCCTCACACGTATGCTCCCCCTAAAGCGTTGTCGTACACTCACGTGGACCCTTAACCGTCCCCGTCCCCTAACCCTAACCCTAGCCCGAACCGTAACCCTAACCCTTCCCCGCAGCCTGACCCTCACCCGTCCCCTAATCCTAACCAGTACGCTAACACTAACCCACGTCCTCACACGTACGCTCGCCCTAAAGCGTTGTCGTACCCTCACCTGGACCCTAAACCGTCCCCGTCCCCTAACCCTAGCCCTAGCCGGAACCCTAACCCTAACCCTTCCCCGAAGCCTGACCCTCACCCGTCCCCTAATCCTAACCCGTACTCTAACACTAACCCGCGCCCTCACACGTACGCTCCCCCTAACGCGTTGTCGTACCCTCACCTGGACCCTAAACCGTCCCCGTCCCCTAACCCTAACCCTAGCCCGAACCCTAACCCTAAACCATCCCCGAAACCTGACCCTCACCTGTCCCCTAATCCTAACCCGTACGCTAACGCTATCCCGCGCCCTCACACGTAGGCTCCCCCTAAAGCGTTGTCGAACCATCACCTGGACCCTAAACCGTCCCCGTCCCCTAACCCTAACCCTACATCGAACCCTAACCCTAACCCTTCCCCGAAGCCTGACCCTCACCCGTCCCCTAATCCTAACCCGTACACTAACACTAACCCGTGCCCTCACACGTACGCTCCCCCTAAAGCGTTGTCGTACCCTCACCTGGACCCTAAACCGTCCCCGTCCCCAACCCTAACAATAGCCCGAACCCTAACCCTAACCCTTCCCCGAAGCCTGACCCTCACCCGTCCCCTAATCCTAACCCGTACGCTAACACTAAACCGCGCCCTCACACGTACGCTCCCCCTAAAGCGTTGTCGTACCCTCACCTGGACCCTAAACCGTCCCCGTCCCCTAACCCTAACCCTAGCCCGAACCCTAACCCTAACCCTTCCCTGAAACCTGACCCTCACCCATCCCCTAATCCTAACCCGTACGCTAACACTATCCCGCGCCCTCACACGTACGCTCCCCCTAAAGCGTTGTCGTACCCTCACCTGGACCCTAAACCGTCCCCGTCCCCTAACCCTAACCCTAGCCCGAACCCTAACCCTAACCCTTCCCCGAAGCCTGACCCTCAGCCGTCCCCTAATCCTAACCCGTACGCTAACACTAACCAACGCCCTCACACGTACGCTCCCCCTAAAGCGTTGTCGTACCCTCACCTGGACCCTAAACCGTCCCCGTCCCCTAACCCTAACCCTAGCCCGAACCCTAAACCTAACCCTTCCCCGAAGCCTGACCCTCACCCGTCCCCTAATCCTAACCCGTACGCTAACACTAACCCGCGCCCTCACACGTAGGCTCCCCCTAAAGCGTTGTCGTACCCTCACCTGGACCCTAAACCGTCCCCGTCCCCTAACCCTAACCCTAGCCCGAACCCTAACCCTAACCCTTCCCCGAAGCCTGACCCTCACCCGTCCCCTAATCCTAACCCGTACGTTAACACTAACCCGCGCCCTCACACGTACGCTCCCCCTAAAGCGTTGTCGTACCCTCACCTGGACCCTAAACCGTCCCCGTCCCCTAACCCTAACCGTAGCCCGAACCCTAACCCTAACCCGTCCCTGAAGCCTGACCCTCACCCGTCCCCTAATCCTAACCCGTACGCTAACACTAACCCGCGCCCTCACACGTACGCTCCCCCTAAAGCGTTGTCGTACCCTCACCTGGACCCTAAACCGTCCCCGTCCCCTAACCCTAACCCTAGCCCGAACCCTAACCCTAACCCTTCCCCGAAGCCTGACAACCACCCGTCCCCTAATCCTAACCCGTACGCTAACACTAACCCGCGCCCTCACACGTACGCTCCCCCTAAAGCGTTGTCGTACCCTCACCTGGACCCTAAACCGTCCCCGTCCCCTAACCCTAACCCTAGCCCGAACCCTAACCTTCACCCTTCCCCGAAGCCTGACCCTCAGCCGTCCCCTAATCCTAACCCGTACGCTAACACTAACCCGCGCCCTCACACATACGCTCCCCCTAAAGCGTTGTCATACCCTCACCTGAACCGTAAACCGTCCCCGTCCCCTAACCCTAACCCTAGCCCGAACCCTAACCCTAACCCTTCCCCGAAGCCTGACCCTCACCCGTCCCCTAATCCTAACCCGTACGCTAACACTAACCCGCGCCCTCACACGTATGCTCCCCCTAAAGCGTTGTCGTACACTCACGTGGACCCTTAACCGTCCCCGTCCCCTAACCCTAACCCTAGCCGGAACCGTAACCCTAACCCTTCCCCGCAGCCTGACCCTCACCCGTCCCCTAATCCTAACCAGTACGCTAACACTAACCCACGCCCTCACACGTACGCTCGCCCTAAAGCGTTGTCGTACCCTCACCTGGACCCTAAACCGTCCCCGTCCCCTAACCCTAACCCTAGCCCGAACCCTAAACCTAACCCTTCCCCGAAGCCTGACCCTCACCCGTCCCCTAATCCTAACCCGTACGCTAACACTAACCCGCGCCCTCACACGTAGGCTCCCCCTAAAGCGCTGTCGTACCCTCACCTGGACCCTAAACCGTCCCCGTCCCCTAACCCTAACCCTAGCCCGAACCCTAACCCTAACCCTTCCCCGAAGCCTGACCCTCACCCGTCCCCTAATCCTAACCCGTACGTTAACACTAACCCGCGCCCTCACACGTACGCTCCCCCTAAAGCGTTGTCGTACCCTCACCTGGACCCTAAACCGTCCCCGTCCCCTAACCCTAACCCTAGCCCGAACCCTAACCCTAACCCGTCCCCGAAGCCTGACCCTCACCCGTCCCCTAATCCTAACCCGTACGCTAACACTAACCCGCGCCCTCACACGTACGCTCCCCCTAAAGCGTTGTCGTACCCTCACCTGGACCCTAAACCGTCCCCGTCCCCTAACCCTAACCCTAGCCCGAACCCTAACCCTAACCCTTCCCCGAAGCCTGACAACCACCCGTCCCCTAATCCTAACCCGTACGCTAACACTAACCCGCGCCCTCACACGTACGCTCCCCCTAAAGCGTTGTCGTACCCTCACCTGGACCCTAAACCGTCCCCGTCCCCTAACCCTAACCCTAGCCCGAACCCTAACCCTAACCCTTCCCCGAAGCGTGACCCTCACCGTCCCCTAATCCTAACCCGTACGCTAACACTAACCCGCGCCCTCACACGTATGCTCCCCCTAAAGCGTTGTCGTACACTCACGTGGACCCTTAACCGTCCCCGTCCCCTAACCCTAACCCTAGCCCGAACCGTAACCCTAACCCTTCCCCGCAGCCTGACCCTCACCCGTCCCCTAATCCTAACCAGTACGCTAACACTAACCCACGCCCTCACACGTACGCTCGCCCTAAAGCGTTGTCGTACCCTCACCTGGACCCTAAACCGTCCCCGTCCCCTAACCCTAGCCCTAGCCAGAACCCTAACCCTAACCCTTCCCCGAAGCCTGACCCTCACCCGTCCCCTAATCCTAACCCGTACTCTAACACTAACCCGCGCCCTCACACGTACGCTCCCCCTAACGCGTTGTCGTACCCTCACCTGGACCCTAAACCGTCCCCGTCCCCTAACCCTAACCCTAGCCCGAACCCTAACCCTAAACCATCCCCGAAACCTGACCCTCACCTGTCCCCTAATCCTAACCCGTACGCTAACGCTAACCCGCGCCCTCACACGTAGCCTCCCCCTAAAGCGTTGTCGAACCCTCACCTGGACCCTAAACCGTCCCCGTCCCCTAACCCTAACCCTAGACCGAACCCTAACCCTAACCCTTCCCCGAAGCCTGACCCTCACCCGTCCCCTAATCCTAACCCGTACACTAACACTAACCCGTGCCCTCACACGTACGCTCCCCCTAAAGCGTTGTCGTACCCTCACCTGGACCCTAAACCGTCCCCGTCCCCAACCCTAACAATAGCCCGAACCCTAACCCTAACCCTTCCCCGAAGCCTGACCCTCACCCGTCCCCTAATCCTAACCCGTACGCTAACACTAAACCGCGCCCTCACACGTACGCTCCCCCTAAAGCGTTGTCGTACCCTCACCTGGACCCTAAACCGTCCCCGTCCCCTAACCCTAATCGTAGCCCGAACCCTAACCCTAACCCGTCCCCGAAGCCTGACCCTCACCAGTCCCCTAATCCTAACCCGTACGCTAACACTAACCCGCGCCCTCACACGTACGCTCCCCCTAAAGCGTTGTCGTACCCTCACCTGGACCCTAAACCGTCCCCGTCCCCTAACCCTAACCCTAGCCCGAACCCTAACCCTAACCCTTCCCCGAAGCCTGACAACCACCCGTCCCCTAATCCTAACCCGTACGCTAACACTAACCCGCGGCCTCACACGTACGCTCCCCCTAAAGCGTTGTCGTACCCTCACCTGGACCCTAAACCGTCCCCGTCCCCTAACCCTAACCCTAGCCCGAACCCTAACCCTAACCCTTCCCCGAAGCGTGACCCCCACCGTCCCCTAATCCTAAACCGTACGCTAACACTAACCCACGATCTCACACATACGCTCCCCCTAAAGCGTTGTCGTACCCTCATATGGACCCTAAACCGTCCCCGTCCCCTAACCCTAACCCTAGCCCGAACCCTAACCCTAACACTTCCCCGAAGCCTGACCCTCACCCGTCCCCTAATCCTAACCCGTACGCTAACACTAACCCGCGCCCTCACACGTACGCTCCCCCTAAAGCGTTGTCGTACCCTCACCTGGACCCTAAACCGTCCCCGTCCCCTAACCCTAACCCTAGCCCGAACCCTAACCTTCACCCTTCCCCGAAGCCTGACCCTCAGCCGTCCCCTAATCCTAACCCGTACGCTAACACTAACCCGCGCCCTCACACGTACGCTCCCCCTAAAACGTTGTCGTACCCTCACCTGGACCCTAAACCGTCCCCGTCCCCTAACCCTAACCCTAGCCCGAACCCTAACCCTAACCCTTCCCCGAAGCCTGACCCTCACCCGTCCCCTAATCCTAACCCGTACGCTAACACTAACCCGCGCCCTCACACGTACGCTCCCCCTAAAGCGTTGTCGTACCCTCACCTGGACCCTAAACCGTCCCCGTCCCCTAACCCTAACCCTAGCCCGAACCCTAACCCTAACCCTTCCCCGAAGCCTGACCCTCACCCGTCCCCTAATCCTAACCCGTACGCTAACACTAACCCGCGCCCTCACACGTACGCTCTCCCTAAAGCGTTGTCGTACCCTCACCTGGACCCTAAACCGTCCCCGTCCCCTAACCCTAACCCTAGCCCGAGCCCTAACCCTAACCCTTCCCCGAAGCCTGACCCTCAGCCGTCCCCTAATCCTAACCCGTACGCTAACACTAACCTGCGCCCTCACACGTACGCTCCCCCTAAAGCGTTGTCGTACCCTCACCTGGACCCTAAACCGTCCCCGTCCCCTAACCCTAACCCTAGCCCGAACCCTAAACCTAACCCTTCCCAGAAGCCTGACCCTCACCCGTCCCCTAATCCTAACCCGTACGCTAACACTAACCCGCGCCCTCACACGTACGCTCCCCCTAAAGCGTTGTCGTACCCTCACCTGGACCCTAAACCGTCCCCGTCCCCTAACCCTAACCCTAGCCCGAGCCCTAATCCTAACCCTTCCCCGAAGCCTGACCCTCAGCCGTCCCCTAATCCTAACCCGTACGCTAACACTAACCTGCGCCCTCACACGTACGCTCCCCCTAAAGCGTTGTCGTACCCTCACCTGGACCCTAAACCGTCCCCGTCCCCTAACCCTAACCCTAGCCCGAACCCTAAACCTAACCCTTCCCAGAAGCCTGACCCTCACCCGTCCCCTAATCCTAACCCGTACGCTAACACTAACCCGCGCCCTCACACGTAGGCTCCCCCTAAAGCGTTGTCGTACCCTCACCTGGACCCTAAACCGTCCCTGTCCCCTAACCCTAACCCTAGCCCGAACCCTAACCCTAACCCTTCCCCGAAGCCTGACCCTCACCCGTCCCCTAATCCTAACCCGTACGCTAACACTAACCCGCGCCCTCAAACGTACGCTCCCACTAAAGCGTTGTCGTACCCTCACCTGGACCCTAAACCGTCCCCGTCCCCTAACCCTAACCCTAGCCCGAACCCTAACCCTAACCCTTCCCCGAAGCCTGACCCTCAGTCGTCCCCTAATCCTAACCCGTATGCTAACACTAACCCGCGCCCTCACACGTACTCTCCCCCTAAAGCGTTGTCGTACCCTCACCTGGATCCTAAACCGTCCCCGTCCCCTAACCCTAACCCTAGCCCGAACCCTAACCCTAACCATTCCCCGAAGCCTGACCCTCAGCCGTCCCCTAATCCTAACCCGTACGCTAACACTAACCTGCGCCCTCACACGTACGCTCCCCCTAAAGCGTTGTCGTACCCTCACCTGGACCCTAAACCGTCCCCGTCCCCTAATCCTAACCCTAGCCCGAACCCTAAACCTAACCCTTCCCAGAAGCCTGACCCTCAGCCGTCCCCTAATCCTAACCCGTACGCTAACACTAACCCGCGCCCTCACACGTAGGCTCCCCCTAAAGCGTTGTCGTACCCTCACCTGGACCCTAAACCATCCCCGTCCCCTAACCCTAACCCTAGCCCGAACCCTAACCCTAACCCTTCCCCGAAGCATGACCCTCACCCGGCCCCTAATCCTAACCCGTACGCTAACACTAACCCGCGCCCTCACACGTACGCTCCCCCTAAAGCGTTGTCGTACCCTCACCTGGACCCTAAACCGTCCCCGTCCCCTAACCCTAACCCTAGCCCGAACCCTAACCCTAACCCTTCCCCGAAGCCTGACCCTCAGCCGTCCCCTAATCCTAACCCGTATGCTAACACTAACCCACGCCCTCACACGTACTCTCCCCCTAAAGCGTTGTCGTACCCTCACCTGGACCCTAAACCGTCCCCGTCCCCTAACCCTAACCCTAGCCCGAACCCTAACCCTAACCCTTCCCCGAAGCCTGACCCTCACCCGTCCCCTAATCCTAACCCGTACATTAACACTAACCCGCGCCCTCACACGTACGCTCCCCCTAAAGCGTTGTCGTACCCTCACCTGGACCCTAAACCGTCCCCGTCCCCTAACCCTAACCCTAGCCCGAACCCTAACCCTAACCCGTCCCCGAAGCCTGACCCTCACCCGTTCCCTAATCCTAACCCGTACGCTAACACTAACCCGCGCCCTCACACGTACGCTCCCCCTAAAGCGTTGTCGTACCCTCACCTGGACCCTAAACCGTCCCCGTCCCCTAACCCTAACCCTAGCCCGAACCCTAACCCTAACCCTTCCCCGAAGCCTGACCCTCACCCGTCCCCTAATCCTAACCTGTACGCTAACACTAACCCGCGCCCTCACACGTACGCTCCCACTAAAGCGTTGTCGTACCCTCACCTGGACCCTAAACCGTCCCCGTCCCCTAACCCTAAAACTAGCCCGAACCCTAACCCTAACACTTCCCCGAAGCCTGACCCTCAGCCGTCCCCTAATCCTAACCCGTACGCTAACACTAACCCGCGCCCTCACACGTACGCTCCCACTAAAACGTTGTCGTACCCTCACCTGGACCCTAAACCGTCCCCGTCCCCTAACCCTAACCCTAGCCCGAACCCTAACCCTAACTCTTCCCCGAAGCCTGACCCTCACCCGTCCCCTAATCCTAACCCATACGCTAACACTAACCCGCGCCCTCACACGTACGCTCCCCCTAAAGCGTTGTCGTACCCTCACCTGGACCCTAAACCGTCCCCGTCCCCTAACCCTAACCCTAGCCCGAACCCTAACCCTAACCCTTCCCCGAAGTCTGACCCTCAGCCGTCCCCTAATCCTAACCCGTACGCTAACACTAACCAACGCCCTCACACGTACACTCCCCCTAAAACGTTGTCGTACCCTCACCTGGACCCTAAACCGTCCCCGTCCCCTAACCCTAACCCTAGCCCGAACCCTAACCCTAACCCTTCCCCGAAGCCTGACCCTGAGCCGTCCCCTAATCCTAACCCGTACGCTAACACTAACCTGCGCCCTCACACGTACGCTCCCCCTAAAGCGTTGTCGTACCCTCACCTGGACCCTAAACCGTCCCCGTCCCCAACCCTAACAATAGCCCGAACCCTAACCCTAACCCTTCCCCGAAGCCTGACCCTCACCCGTCCCCTAATCCTAACCCGTACGCTAACACTAAACCGCGCCCTCACACGTACGCTCCCCCTAAAGCGTTGTCGTACCCTCACCTGGACCCTAAACCGTCCCCGTCCCCTAACCCTAACCCTAGCCCGAACCCTAACCCTAACCCTTCCCTGAAGCCTGACCCTCACCCGTCCCCTAATCCTAACCCGTACGCTAACACTATCCCGCGCCCTCACACGTACGCTCCCCCTAAAGCGTTGTCGTACCCTCACCTGGACCCTAAACCGTCCCCGTCCCCTAACCCTAATCGTAGCCCGAACCCTAACCCTAACCCGTCCCCGAAGCCTGACCCTCACCAGTCCCCTAATCCTAACCCGTACGCTAACACTAACCCGCGCCCTCACACGTACGCTCCCCCTAAAGCGTTGTCGTACCCTCACCTGGACCCTAAACCGTCCCCGTCCCCTAACCCTAACCCTAGCCCGAACCCTAACCCTAACCCTTCCCCGAAGCCTGACAACCACCCGTCCCCTAATCCTAACCCGTACGCTAACACTAACCCGCGGCCTCACACGTACGCTCCCCCTAAAGCGTTGTCGTACCCTCACCTGGACCCTAAACCGTCCCCGTCCCCTAACCCTAACCCTAGCCCGAACCCTAACCCTAACCCTTCCCCGAAGCGTGACCCCCACCGTCCCCTAATCCTAAACCGTACGCTAACACTAACCCACGATCTCACACATACGCTCCCCCTAAAGCGTTGTCGTACCCTCATATGGACCCTAAACCGTCCCCGTCCCCTAACCCTAACCCTAGCCCGAACCCTAACCCTAACACTTCCCCGAAGCCTGACCCTCACCCGTCCCCTAATCCTAACCCGTACGCTAACACTAACCCGCGCCCTCACACGTACGCTCCCCCTAAAGCGTTGTCGTACCCTCACCTGGACCCTAAACCGTCCCCGTCCCCTAACCCTAACCCTAGCCCGAACCCTAACCTTCACCCTTCCCCGAAGCCTGACCCTCAGCCGTCCCCTAATCCTAACCCGTACGCTAACACTAACCCGCGCCCTCACACGTACGCTCCCCCTAAAACGTTGTCGTACCCTCACCTGGACCCTAAACCGTCCCCGTCCCCTAACCCTAACCCTAGCCCGAACCCTAACCCTAACCCTTCCCCGAAGCCTGACCCTCACCCGTCCCCTAATCCTAACCCGTACGCTAACACTATCCCGCGCCCTCACACGTACGCTCCCCCTAAAGCGTTGTCGTACCCTCACCTGGACCCTAAACCGTCCCCGTCCCCTAACCCTAACCCTAGCCCGAACCCTAACCCTAACCCTTCCCCGAAGCCTGACCCTCACCCGTCCCCTAATCCTAACCCGTACGCTAACACTAACCCGCGCCCTCACACGTACGCTCTCCCTAAAGCGTTGTCGTACCCTCACCTGGACCCTAAACCGTCCCCGTCCCCTAACCCTAACCCTAGCCCGAGCCCTAACCCTAACCCTTCCCCGAAGCCTGACCCTCAGCCGTCCCCTAATCCTAACCCGTACGCTAACACTAACCTGCGCCCTCACACGTACGCTCCCCCTAAATCGTTGTCGTACCCTCACCTGGACCCTAAACCGTCCCCGTCCCCTAACCCTAACCCTAGCCCGAACCCTAAACCTAACCCTTCCCAGAAGCCTGACCCTCAGCCGTCCCCTAATCCTAACCCGTACGCTAACACTAACCCGCGCCCTCACACGTAGGCTCCCCCTAAAGCGTTGTCGTACCCTCACCTGGACCCTAAACCGTCCCTGTCCCCTAACCCTAACCCTAGCCCGAACCCTAACCCTAACCCTTCCCCGAAGCCTGACCCTCACCCGTCCCCTAATCCTAACCCGTACGCTAACACTAACCCGCGCCCTCAAACGTACGCTCCCACTAAAGCGTTGTCGTACCCTCACCTGGACCCTAAACCGTCCCCGTCCCCTAACCCTAACCCTAGCCCGAACCCTAACCCTAACCCTTCCCAGAAGCCTGACCCTCAGTCGTCCCCTAATCCTAACCCGTATGCTAACACTAACCCGCGCCCTCACACGTACTCTCCCCCTAAAGCATTGTCGTACCCTCACGTGGACCCTAAACCGTCCCCGTCCCCTAAACCTAACCCTAGCCCGAACCCTAACCCTAACCCTTCCCCGAAGCCTGACCCTCACCCGTCCCCTAATCCTAACCCGTACGCTAACACTAACCCGCGCCCTCACACGTACGCTCCCCCTAAAGCGTTGTCGTACCCTCACCTGGACCCTAAACCTTCCCAGTCCCCTAACCCTAACCCTAGCCCGAACCCTAACCCTAACCCTTCCCCGAAGCCTGACCCTCAGCCGTCCCCTAATCCTAACCCGTACGCTAACACTAACCAACGCCCTCACACGTACGCTCCCCCTAAAGCGTTGTCGTACCCTCACCTGGATCCTAAACCGTCCCCGTCCCCTAACCCTAACCCTAGCCCGAACCCTAACCCTAACCATTCCCCGAAGCCTGACCCTCAGCCGTCCCCTAATCCTAACCCGTACGCTAACACTAACCTGCGCCCTCACACGTACGCTCCCCCTAAAGCGTTGTCGTACCCTCACCTGGACCCTAAACCGTCCCCGTCCCCTAATCCTAACCCTAGCCCGAACCCTAAACCTAACCCTTCCCAGAAGCCTGACCCTCAGCCGTCCCGTAATCCTAACCCGTACGCTAACACTAACCCGCGCCCTCACACGTAGGCTCCCCCTAAAGCGTTGTCGTACCCTCACCTGGACCCTAAACCATCCCCGTCCCCTAACCCTAACCCTAGCCCGAACCCTAACCTGAACCCTTCCCCGAAGCATGACCCTCACCCGGCCCCTAATCCTAACCCGTACGCTAACACTAACCCGCGCCCTCACACGTACGCTCCCACTAAAGCGTTGTTGTACCCTCACCTGGACCCTAAACCGTCCCCGTCCCCTAACCCTAACCCTAGCCCGAACCCTAACCCTAACTCTTCCCCGAAGCCTGACCCTCACCCGTCCCCTAATCCTAACCCATACGCTAACACTAACCCGCGCCCTCACACGTACGCTCCCCCTAAAGCGTTGTCGTACCCTCACCTGGACCCTAAACCGTCCCCGTCCCCTAACCCTAACCCTAGCCCGAACCCTAACCCTAACCCTTCCCCGAAGTCTGACCCTCAGCCGTCCCCTAATCCTAACCCGTACGCTAACACTAACCAACGCCCTCACACGTACACTCCCCCTAAAACGTTGTCGTACCCTCACCTGGACCCTAAACCGTCCCCGTCCCCTAACCCTAACCCTAGCCCGAACCCTAACCCTAACCCTTCCCCGAAGCCTGACCCTGAGCCGTCCCCTAATCCTAACCCGTACGCTAACACTAACCTGCGCCCTCACACGTACGCTCCCCCTAAAGCGTTGTCGTACCCTCACCTGGACCCTAAACCGTCCCCGTCCCCTAACCCTAACCCTAGCCCGAACCCTAAACCTAACCTTTCCCAGAAGCCTGACCCTCACCCGTCCCCTAATCCTAACCCGTACGCTAACACTAACCCGCGCCCTCACACGTAGGCTCCCCCTAAAGCGTTGTCGTACCCTCACCTGGACCCTAAACCGTCCCCGTCCCCTAACCCTAACCCTAGCCCGAACCCTAACCCTAACCCTTCCCCGAAGCCTGACCCTCACCCGTCCCCTAATCCTAACCCGTACGCTAACACTAACCCGCGCCCTCACACGTACGCTCCCCCTAAAGCGTTGTCGTACCCTCACCTGGACCCTAAACCGTCCCCGTCCCCTAACCCTAACCCTAGCCCAAACCCTAACCCTAACCCTTCCCCGAAGCCTGACCCTCAGCCGTCCCCTAATCCTAACCCGTATGCTAACACTAACCCACGCCCTCACACGTACGCTCCCCATAAAGCGTTGTCGTACCCTCACCTGGACCCTAAACCGTCCCCGTCCCCTAACCCTAACCCTAGCCCGAACCCTAACCCTAACCCTTCCCCGAAGCCTGACCTTCACCCGTCCCCTAATCCTAACCCGTACGCTAACACTAACCCGCGCCCTCACACGTACGCTCCCCCTAAAGCGTTGTCGTACCCTCACCTGGACACTAAACCGTCCCCGTCCCCTAACCCTAACCCTAGCCCGGACCCTAACCCTAACCCTTCCCCGAAGCCTGACCCTCAGCCGTCCCCTAATCCTAACCCGTACGCTAACACTAACCCGCGCACTCACACGTACGCTCCCCCTAAAGCGTTGTCGTACCCTCACCTGGACCCTAAACTGTCCCCGTCCCCTAACCCTAACCCTAGCCCGAACCCTAACCCTAACCCTTCCCCGAAGCCTGACCCTCAGCCGTCCCCTAATCCTAACCCGTACGCTAACACTAACCAACGCCCTCACACGTACACTCCCCCTAAAACGTTGTCGTACCCTCACCTGGACCCTAAACCGTCCCCGTCCCCTAACCCTAACCCTAGCCCGAACCCTAACCCTAACCCTTCCCCGAAGCCTGACCCTGAGCCGTCCCCTAATCCTAACCCGTACGCTAACACTAACCTGCGCCCTCACACGTACGCTCCCCCTAAAGCGTTGTCGTACCCTCACCTGGACCCTAAACCGTCCCCGTCCCCTAACCCTAACCCTAGCCCGAACCCTAAACCTAACCCTTCCCAGAAGCCTGACCCTCACCCGTCCCCTAATCCTAACCCGTACGCTAACACTATCCCGCGCCCTCACACGTAGGCTCCCCCTAAAGCGTTGTCGTACCCTCACCTGGACCCTAAACCGTCCCCGTCCCCTAACCCTAACCCTAGCCCGAACCCTAACCCTAACCCTTCCCCGAAGCCTGACCCTCACCCGGCCCCTAATGCTAACCCGTACGCTAACACTAACCCGCGCCCTCACACGTACGCTCCCCCTAAAGCGTTGTCGTACCCTCACCTGGACCCTAAACCGTCCCCGTCCCCTAACCCTAACCCTAGCCCGAACCCTAACCCTAACCCTTCCCCGAAGCCTGACCCTCAGCCGTCCCCTAATCCTAACCCGTACGCTAACACTAACCCACGCCCTCACACGTACGCTCCCCCTAAAGCGTTGTCGTACCCTCACCTGGACCCTAAACCGTCCCCGTCCCCTAACCCTAACCCTAGCCCGAACCCTAACCCTAACCCTTCCCCGAAGCCTGACCCTCACCCGTCCCCTAATCCTAACCCGTACGCTAACACTAACCCGCGCCCTCACACGTACGCTCCCCCTAAAGCGTTTTCGTACCCTCACCTGGACCCTAAACCGTCCCCGTCCCCTGTCCCTAACCCTAGCCCGAACCCTAACCTTAACCCTTCCCCGAAGCCTGACCCTCAGCCGTCCCCTAATCCTAACCCGTACGCTAACACTAACCCGCGCCCTCACACGTACGCTCCCACTAAAGCGTTGTCGTACCCTCACCTGGACCCTAAACCGTCCCCGTCCGCTAACCCTAAAACTAGCCCGAACCCTAACCCTAACACTTCCCCGAAGCCTGACCCTCAGCCGTCCCCTAATCCTAACCCGTACGCTAACACTAACCCGCGCCCTCACACGTACGCTCCCCCTAAAGCGTTGTCGTACCCTCACCTGGACCCTAAACCGTCCCCGTCCCCTAACCCTAACCCTAGCCCGAACCCTAACCCTAACTCTTCCCCGAAGCCTGACCCTCACCCGTCCCCTAATCCTAACCCGTACGCTAACACTAACCCGCGCCCTCACACGTACGCTCCCCCTAAAGCGTTGTCGTACCCTCACCTGGACCCTAAACCGTCCCCGTCCCCTAACCCTAACCCTAGCCCGAACCCTAACCCTAACTCTTCCCCGAAGCCTGACCCTCACCCGTCCCCTAATCCTAACCCGTACGCTAACACTAACCCGCGCCCTCACACGTACGCTCCCCCTAAAGCGTTGTCGTACCCTCACCTGGACCCTAAACCGTCCCCGTCCCCTAACCCTAACCCTAGCCCGAACCCTAACCCTAACCCTTCCCCGAAGCCTGACCCTCAGCCGTCCCCTAATCCTAACCCGTACGCTAACACTAACCAACGCCCTCACACGTACACTCCCCCTAAAACGTTGTCGTACCCTCACCTGGACCCTAAACCGTCCCCGTCCCCTAACCCTAACCCTAGCCCGAACCCTAACCCTAACCCTTCCCCGAAGCCTGACCTTCACCCGTCCCCTAATCCTAACCCGTACGCTAACACTAACCCGCGCCCTCACACGTACGCTCCCCCTAAAGCGTTGTCGTACCCTCACCTGGACACTAAACCGTCCCCGTCCCCTAACCCTAACCCTAGCCCGGACCCTAACCCTAACCCTTCCCCGAAGCCTGACCCTCAGCCGTCCCCTAATCCTAACCCGTACGCTAACACTAACCCACGCCCTCACACGTACGCTCCCCCTAAAGCGTTGTCGTACCCTCACCTGGACCCTAAACCGTCCCCGTCCCCTAACCCTAACCCTAGCCCGAACCCTAACCCTAACCCTTCCCCGAAGCCTGACCCTCACCCGTCCCCTAATCCTAACCCGTACGCTAACACTAACCCGCGCCCTCACACGTACGCTCCCCCTAAAGCGTTGTCGTACCCTCACCTGGACCCTAAACCGTCCCCGTCCCCTATCCCTAACCCTAGCCCGAACCCTAACCTTAACCCTTCCCCGAAGCCTGACCCTCAGCCGTCCCCTAATCCTAACCCGTACGCTAACACTAACCCGCGCCCTCACACGTACGCTCCCACTAAAGCGTTGTCGTACCCTCACCTGGACCCTAAACCGTCCCCGTCCGCTAACCCTAAAACTAGCCCGAACCCTAACCCTAACACTTCCCCGAAGCCTGACCCTCAGCCGTCCCCTAATCCTAACCCGTACGCTAACACTAACCCGCGCCCTCACACGTACGCTCCCCCTAAAGCGTTGTCGTACCCTCACCTGGACCCTAAACCGTCCCCGTCCCCTAACCCTAACCCTAGCCCGAACCCTAACCCTAACTCTTCCCCGAAGCCTGACCCTCACCCGTCCCCTAATCCTAACCCGTACGCTAACACTAACCCGCGCCCTCACACGTACGCTCCCCCTAAAGCGTTGTCGTACCCTCACCTGGACCCTAAACCGTCCCCGTCCCCTAACCCTAACCCTAGCCCGAACCCTAACCCTAACCCTTCCCCGAAGCCTGACCCTCAGCCGTCCCCTAATCCTAACCCGTACGCTAACACTAACCAACGCCCTCACACGTACACTCCCCCTAAAACGTTGTCGTACCCTCACCTGGACCCTAAACCGTCCCCGTCCCCTAACCCTAACCCTAGCCCGAACCCTAACCCTAACCCTTCCCCGAAGCCTGACCCTGAGCCGTCCCCTAATCCTAACCCGTACGCTAACACTAACCTGCGCTCTCACACGTACGCTCCCCCTAAAGCGTTGTCGTACCCTCACCTGGACCCTAAACCGTCCCCGTCCCCTAACCCTAACCCTAGCCCGAACCCTAACCCTAACCCTTCCCCGAAGCCTGACCCTGAGCCGTCCCCTAATCCTAACCCGTACGCTAACACTAACCCGCGCCATCACACGTAGGCTCCCCCTAAAGCGTTGTCGTACCCTCACCTGGACCCTAAACCGTCCCCGTCCCCTAACCCTAACCCTAGCCCGAACCCTAACCCTAACCCTTCCCCGAAGCCTGACCCTCACCCGGCCCCTAATCCTAACCCGTACGCTAACACTAACCCGCGCCCTCACACGTACGCTCCCCCTAAAGCGTTGTCGTACCCTCACCTGGACCCTAAACCGTCCCCGTCCCCTAACCCTAACCCTAGCCCGAACCCTAACCCTAACCCTTCCCCGAAGCCTGACCCTCAGCCGTCCCCTAATCCTAACCCGAACGCTAACACTAACCCGCGCCCTCACACGTACCCTCCCCCTAAAGCGTTGTCGTACCCTCACCTGGACCCTAAACCGTCCCCGTCCCCTAACCCTAACCCTAGCCCGAACCCTAACCCTAACCCTTCCCCGAAGCCTGACCCTCACCCGTCCCCTAATCCTAACCCGTACGCTAACACTAACCCGTGCCCTCACACGTACGCTCCCCCTAAAGCGTTGTCGTACCCTCACCTGGACCCTAAACCGTCCCCGTCCCCTAACCCTAACCCTAGCCCGAACCCTAACCCTAACCCTTCCCCGAAGCCTGACCCTCACCCGTCCCCTAATCCTAACCCGTACGCTAACACTAACCCGCGCCCTCACACGTACGCTCCCCCTAAAGCGTTGTCGTACCCTCACCTGGACCCTAAACCGTCCCCGTCCCCTAACCCTAACCCTAGCCCGAACCCTAACCCTAACCGTTCCCCGAAGCCTGACCCTCACCCGTCCCCTAATCCTAACCCGTACGCTAACACTAACCCGCGCCCTCACACGTACGCTCCCCCTAAAGCGTTGTCGTACCCTCACCTGGACCCTAAACCGTCCCCGTCCCCTAACCCTAACCCTAGCCCGAACCCTAACCCTAACCCTTCCCCGAAGCCTGACCCTCACCCGTCCCCTAATCCTAACCCGTACGCTAACACTAACCCGCGCCCTCACACGTACGCTCCCACTAAAGCGTTGTCGTACCCTCACCTGGACCCTAAACCGTGCCCGTCCCCTAACCCTAACCCTAGCCCGAACCCTAACCCTAACACTTCCCCGAAGCCTGACCCTCAGCCGTCCCCTAATCCTAACCCGTACGCTAACACTAACCCGCGCCCTCACACGTACGCTCCCACTAAAGCGTTGTCGTACCCTCACCTGGACCCTAAACCGTCCCCGTCCCCTAACCCTAACCCTAGCCCGAACCCTAACCCTAACCCTTCCCCGAAGCCTGACCCTCACCCGGCCCCTAATCCTAACCCGTACACTAACACTAACCCGCGCCCTCACACGTACGCTCCCCCTAAAGCGTTGTCGTACCCTCACCTGGACCCTAAACCGTCCCCGTCCCCTAACCCTAACCCTAGCCTGAACCCTAACCCTAACCCTTCCCCGAAGCCTGACCCTCAGCCGTCCCCTAATCCTAACCCGTACGCTAACACTAACCCACGCCCTCACACGTACGCTCCCCCTAAAGCGTTGTCGTACCCTCACCTGGACCCTAAACCGTCCCCGTCCCCTAACCCTAACCCTAGCCCGAACCCTAACCCTAACCCTTCCACGAAGCCTGACCCTCACCCGTCCCCTAATCCTAACCCGTACGCTAACACTAACCCGCGCCCTCACACGTACGCTCCCCCTAAAGCGTTGTCGTACCCTCACCTGGACCCTAAACCGTCCCCGTCCCCTAACCCTAACCCTAGCCCGAACCCTAACCCTAACCGTTCCCCGAAGCCTGACCCTCACCCGTCCCCTAATCCTAACCCGTACGCTAACACTAACCCGCGCCCTCACACGTACGCTCCCCCTAAAGCGTTGTCGTACCCTCACCTGGACCCTAAACCGTCCCCGTCCCCTAACCCTAACCCTAGCCCGAACCCTAACCCTAACCCTTCCCCGAAGCCTGACCCTCACCCGTCCCCTAATCCTAACCCGTACGCTAACACTAACCCGCGCCCTCACACGTACGCTCCCCCTAAAGCGTTGTCGTACCCTCACCTGGACCCTAAACCGTCCCCGTCCCCTAACCCTAACCCTAGCCCGAACCCTAACCCTAACCCTTCCCCGAAGCCTGACCCTCACCCGGCCCCTAATCCTAACCCGTACGCTAACACTAACCCGCGCCCTCACACGTACGCTCCCCCTAAAGCGTTGTCGTACCCTCACCTGGACCCTAAACCGTCCCCGTCCCCTAACCCTAACCCTAGCCCGAACCCTAACCCTAACCCTTCCCCGAAGCCTGACCCTCAGCCGTCCCCTAATCCTAACCCGTACGCTAACACTAACCCACGCCCTCACACGTACGCTCCCCCTAAAGCGTTGTCGTACCCTCACCTGGACCCTAAACCGTCCCCGTCCCCTAACCCTAACCCTAGCCTGAACCCTAACCCTAACCCTTCCCCGAAGCCTGACCCTCACCCGTCCCCTAATCCTAACCCGTACGCTAACACTAACCCGCGCCCTCACACGTACGCTCCCCCTAAAGCGTTGTCGTACCCTCACCTGGACCCTAAACCGTCCCCGTCCCCTAACCCTAACCCTAGCCCGAACCCTAACCTTAACCCTTCCCCGAAGCCTGACCCTCAGCCGTCCCCTAATCCTAACCCGTACACTAACACTAACCCGCGCCCTCACACGTACGCTCCCCCTAAAGCGTTGTCGTACCCTCACCTGGACCCTAAACCGTCCCCGTCCCCTAACCCTAACCCTAGCCCGAACCCTAACCCTAACCCTTCCCCGAAGCCTGACCCTCAGCCGTCCCCTAATCCTAACCCGTACGCTAACACTAACCCGCGTCCTCACACGTACGCTCCCACTAAAGCGTTGTCGTACCCTCACCTGGACCCTAAACCGTCCCCGTCCCCTAACCCTAACCCTAGCCCGAACCCTAACCCTAACACTTCCCCGAAGCCTGACCCTCACCCGTCCCCTAATCCTAACCCGTACGCTAACACTAACCCGCGCCCTCACACGTACGCTCCCCTAAAGCGTTGTCGTACCCTCACCTGGACCCTAAACCGTCCCCGTCCCCTAACCCTAACCCTAGCCCGAACCCTAACCCTAACCCTTCCCCGAAGCCTGACCCTCACCCGTCCCCTAATCCTAACCCGTACGCTAACACTAACCCGCGCCCTCACACGTACGCTCCCCCTAAAGCGTTGTCGTACCCTCACCTGGACCCTAAACCGTCCCCGTCCGCTAACCCTAAAACTAGCCCGAACCCTAACCCTAACACTTCCCCGAAGCCTGACCCTCAGCCGTCCCCTAATCCTAACCCGTACGCTAACACTAACCCGCGCCCTCACACGTACGCTCCCCCTAAAGCGTTGTCGTACCCTCACCTGGACCCTAAACCGTCCCCGTCCCCTAACACTAACCCTAGCCCGAACCCTAACCCTAACTCTTCCCCGAAGCCTGACCCTCACCCGTCCCCTAATCCTAACCCGTACGCTAACACTAACCCGCGCCCTCACACGTACGCTCCCCCTAAAGCGTTGTCGTACCCTCACCTGGACCCTAAACCGTCCCCGTCCCCTAACCCTAACCCTAGCCCGAACCCTAACCCTAACCCTTCCCCGAAGCCTGACCCTCAGCCGTCCCCTAATCCTAACCCGTACGCTAACACTAACCAACGCCCTCACACGTACACTCCCCCTAAAACGTTGTCGTACCCTCACCTGGACCCTAAACCGTCCCCGTCCCCTAACCCTAACCCTAGCCCGAACCCTAACCCTAACCCTTCCCCGAAGCCTGACCCTGAGCCGTCCCCTAATCCTAACCCGTACGCTAACACTAACCTGCGCTCTCACACGTACGCTCCCCCTAAAGCGTTGTCGTACCCTCACCTGGACCCTAAACCGTCCCCGTCCCCTAACCCTAACCCTAGCCCGAACCCTAACCCTAACCCTTCCCCGAAGCCTGACCCTGAGCCGTCCCCTAATCCTAACCCGTACGCTAACACTAACCCGCGCCATCACACGTAGGCTCCCCCTAAAGCGTTGTCGTACCCTCACCTGGACCCTAAACCGTCCCCGTCCCCTAACCCTAACCCTAGCCCGAACCCTAACCCTAACCCTTCCCCGAAGCCTGACCCTCACCCGGCCCCTAATCCTAACCCGTACGCTAACACTAACCCGCGCCCTCACACGTACGCTCCCCCTAAAGCGTTGTCGTACCCTCACCTGGACCCTAAACCGTCCCCGTCCCCTAACCCTAACCCTAGCCCGAACCCTAACCCTAACCCTTCCCCGAAGCCTGACCCTCAGCCGTCCCCTAATCCTAACCCGAACGCTAACACTAACCCGCGCCCTCACACGTACCCTCCCCCTAAAGCGTTGTCGTACCCTCACCTGGACCCTAAACCGTCCCCGTCCCCTAACCCTAACCCTAGCCCGAACCCTAACCCTAACCCTTCCCCGAAGCCTGACCCTCACCCGTCCCCTAATCCTAACCCGTACGCTAACACTAACCCGTGCCCTCACACGTACGCTCCCCCTAAAGCGTTGTCGTACCCTCACCTGGACCCTAAACCGTCCCCGTCCCCTAACCCTAACCCTAGCCCGAACCCTAACCCTAACCCTTCCCCGAAGCCTGACCCTCACCCGTCCCCTAATCCTAACCCGTACGCTAACACTAACCCGCGCCCTCACACGTACGCTCCCCCTAAAGCGTTGTCGTACCCTCACCTGGACCCTAAACCGTCCCCGTCCCCTAACCCTAACCCTAGCCCGAACCCTAACCCTAACCGTTCCCCGAAGCCTGACCCTCACCCGTCCCCTAATCCTAACCCGTACGCTAACACTAACCCACGCCCTCACACGTACGCTCCCCCTAAAGCGTTGTCGTACCCTCACCTGGACCCTAAACCGTCCCCGTCCCCTAACCCTAACCCTAGCCCGAACCCTAACCCTAACCCTTCCCCGAAGCCTGACCCTCACCCGTCCCCTAATCCTAACCCGTACGCTAACACTAACCCGCGCCCTCACACGTACGCTCCCACTAAAGCGTTGTCGTACCCTCACCTGGACCCTAAACCGTGCCCGTCCCCTAACCCTAACCCTAGCCCGAACCCTAACCCTAACACTTCCCCGAAGCCTGACCCTCAGCCGTCCCCTAATCCTAACCCGTACGCTAACACTAACCCGCGCCCTCACACGTACGCTCCCACTAAAGCGTTGTCGTACCCTCACCTGGACCCTAAACCGTCCCCGTCCCCTAACCCTAACCCTAGCCCGAACCCTAACCCTAACCCTTCCCCGAAGCCTGACCCTCACCCGGCCCCTAATCCTAACCCGTACACTAACACTAACCCGCGCCCTCACACGTACGCTCCCCCTAAAGCGCTGTCGTACCCTCACCTGGACCCTAAACCGTCCCCGTCCCCTAACCCTAACCCTAGCCTGAACCCTAACCCTAACCCTTCCCCGAAGCCTGACCCTCAGCCGTCCCCTAATCCTAACCCGTACGCTAACACTAACCCACGCCCTCACACGTACGCTCCCCCTAAAGCGTTGTCGTACCCTCACCTGGACCCTAAACCGTCCCCGTCCCCTAACCCTAACCCTAGCCCGAACCCTAACCCTAACCCTTCCCCGAAGCCTGACCCTCACCCGTCCCCTAATCCTAACCCGTACGCTAACACTAACCCGCGCCCTCACACGTACGCTCCCCCTAAAGCGTTGTCGTACCCTCACCTGGACCCTAAACCGTCCCCGTCCCCTAACCCTAACCCTAGCCCGAACCCTAACCCTAACCCTTCCCCGAAGCCTGACCCTCACCCGGCCCCTAATCCTAACCCGTACGCTAACACTAACCCGCGCCCTCACACGTACGCTCCCCCTAAAGCGTTGTCGTACCCTCACCTGGACCCTAAACCGTCCCCGTCCCCTAACCCTAACCCTAGCCCGAACCCTAACCCTAACCCTTCCCCGAAGCCTGACCCTCAGCCGTCCCCTAATCCTAACCCGTACGCTAACACTAACCCACGCCCTCACACGTACGCTCCCCCTAAAGCGTTGTCGTACCCTCACCTGGACCCTAAACCGTCCCCGTCCCCTAACCCTAACCCTAGCCCGAACCCTAACCCTAACCCTTCCCCGAAGCCTGACCCTCACCCGTCCCCTAATCCTAACCCGTACGCTAACACTAACCCGTGCCCTCACACGTACGCTCCCCCTAAAGCGTTGTCGTACCCTCACCTGGACCCTAAACCGTCCCCGTCCCCTAACCCTAACCCTAGCCCGAACCCTAACCCTAACCCTTCCCCGAAGCCTGACACTCACCCGTCCCCTAATCCTAACCCGTACGCTAACACTAACCCGCGCCCTCACACGTACGCTCCCCCTAAAGCGTTGTCGTACCCTCACCTGGACCCTAAACCGTCCCCGTCCCCTAACCCTAACCCTAGCCCGAACCCTAACCCTAACCGTTCCCCGAAGCCTGACCCTCACCCGTCCCCTAATCCTAACCCGTACGCTAACACTAACCCGCGCCCTCACACGTACGCTCCCCCTAAAGCGTTGTCGTACCCTCACCTGGACCCTAAACCGTCCCCGTCCCCTAACCCTAACCCTAGCCCGAACCCTAACCCTAACCCTTCCCCGAAGCCTGACCCTCACCCGTCCCCTAATCCTAACCCGTACGCTAACACTAACCCGCGCCCTCACACGTACGCTCCCACTAAAGCGTTGTCGTACCCTCACCTGGACCCTAAACCGTGCCCGTCCCCTAACCCTAACCCTAGCCCGAACCCTAACCCTAACACTTCCCCGAAGCCTGACCGTCAGCCGTCCCCTAATCCTAACCCGTACGCTAACACTAACCCGCGCCCTCACACGTACGCTCCCACTAAAGCGTTGTCGTACCCTCACCTGGACCCTAAACCGTCCCCGTCCCCTAACCCTAACCCTAGCCCGAACCCTAACCCTAACCCTTCCCCGAAGCCTGACCCTCACCCGGCCCCTAATCCTAACCCGTACACTAACACTAACCCGCGCCCTCACACGTACGCTCCCCCTAAAGCGTTGTCGTACCCTCACCTGGACCATAAACCGTCCCCGTCCCCTAACCCTAACCCTAGCCTGAACCCTAACCCTAACCCTTCCCCGAAGCCTGACCCTCAGCCGTCCCCTAATCCTAACCCGTACGCTAACACTAACCCACGCCCTCACACGTACGCTCCCCCTAAAGCGTTGTCGTACCCTCACCTGGACCCTAAACCGTCCCCGTCCCCTAACCCTAACCCTAGCCCGAACCCTAACCCTAACCCTTCCCCGAAGCCTGACCCTCACCCGTCCCCTAATCCTAACCCGTACGCTAACACTAACCCGCGCCCTCACACGTACGCTCCCCCTAAAGCGTTGTCGTACCCTCAACTGGACCCTAAACCGTCCCCGTCCCCTAACCCTAACCCTAGCCCGAACCCTAACCCTAACCCTTCCCCGAAGCCTGACCCTCACCCGGCCCCTAATCCTAACCCGTACGCTAACACTAACCCGCGCCCTCACACGTACGCTCCCCCTAAAGCGTTGTCGTACCCTCACCTGGACCCTAAACCGTCCCCGTCCCCTAACCCTAACCCTAGCCCGAACCCTAACCCTAACCCTTCCCCGAAGCCTGACCCTCAGCCGTCCCCTAATCCTAACCCGTACGCTAACACTAACCCACGCCCTCACACGTACGCTCCCCCTAAAGCGTTGTCGTACCCTCACCTGGACCCTAAACCGTCCCCGTCCCCTAACCCTAACCCTAGCCCGAACCCTAACCCTAACCCTTCCCCGAAGCCTGACCCTCACCCGTCCCCTAATCCTAACCCGTACGCTAACACTAACCCGCGCCCTCACACGTACGCTCCCCCTAAAGCGTTGTCGTACCCTCACCTGGACCCTAAACCGTCCCCGTCCCCTAACCCTAACCCTAGCCCGAACCCTAACCTTAACCCTTCCCCGAAGCCTGACCCTCAGCCGTCCCCTAATCCTAACCCGTACGCTAACACTAACCCGCGCCCTCACACGTACGCTCCCCCTAAAGCGTTGTCGTACCCTCACCTGGACCCTAAACCGTCCCCGTCCCCTAACCCTAACCCTAGCCCGAACCCTAACCCTAACCCTTCCCCGAACCTGACCCTCAGCCGTCCCCTAATCCTAACCCGTACGCTAACACTAACCCGCGTCCTCACACGTACGCTCCCACTAAAGCGTTGTCGTACCCTCACCTGGACCCTAAACCGTCCCCGTCCCCTAACCCTAACCCTAGCCCGAACCCTAACCCTAACACTTCCCCGAAGCCTGACCCTCACCCGTCCCCTAATCCTAACCCGTACGCTAACACTAACCCGCGCCCTCACACGTACGCTCCCCTAAAGCGTTGTCGTACCCTCACCTGGACCCTAAACCGTCCCCGTCCCCTAACCCTAACCCTAGCCCGAACCCTAACCCTAACCCTTCCCCGAAGCCTGACCCTCACCCGTCCCCTAATCCTAACCCGTACGCTAACACTAACCCGCGCCCTCACACGTACGCTCCCATTAAAGCGTTGTCGTACCCTCACCTGGACCCTAAACCGTCCCCGTCCGCTAACCCTAAAACTAGCCCGAACCCTAACCCTAACACTTCCCCGAAGCCTGACCCTCAGCCGTCCCCTAATCCTAACTCGTACGCTAACACTAACCCGCGCCCTCACACGTACGCTCCCCCTAAAGCGTTGTCGTACCCTCACCTGGACCCTAAACCGTCCCCGTCCCCTAACCCTAACCCTAGCCCGAACCCTAACCCTAACTCTTCCCCGAAGCCTGACCCTCACCCGTCCCCTAATCCTAACCCGTACGCTAACACTAACCCGCGCCCTCACACGTACGCTCCCCCTAAAGCGTTGTCGTACCCTCACCTGGACCCTAAACCGTCCCCGTCCCCTAACCCTAACCCTAGCCCGAACCCTAACCCTAACCCTTCCCCGAAGCCTGACCCTCAGCCGTCCCCTAATCCTAACCCGTACGCTAACACTAACCAACGCCCTCACACGTACACTCCCCCTAAAACGTTGTCGTACCCTCACCTGGACCCTAAACCGTCCCCGTCCCCTAACCCTAACCCTAGCCCGAACCCTAACCCTAACCCTTCCCCGAAGCCTGACCCTGAGCCGTCCCCTAATCCTAACCCGTACGCTAACACTAACCTGCGCTCTCACACGTACGCTCCCCCTAAAGCGTTGTCGTACCCTCACCTGGACCCTAAACCGTCCCCGTCCCCTAACCCTAACCCTAGCCCGAACCCTAAACCTAACCCTTCCCAGAAGCCTGACCCTCACCCGTCCCCTAATCCTAACCCGTACGCTAACACTAACCCGCGCCATCACACGTAGGCTCCCCCTAAAGCGTTGTCGTACCCTCACCTGGACCCTAAACCGTCCCCGTCCCCTAACCCTAACCCTAGCCCGAACCCTAACCCTAACCCTTCCCCGAAGCCTGACCCTCACCCGGCCCCTAATCCTAACCCGTACGCTAACACTAACCCGCGCCCTCACACGTACGCTCCCCCTAAAGCGTTGTCGTACCCTCACCTGGACCCTAAACCGTCCCCGTCCCCTAACCCTAACCCTAGTCCGAACCCTAACCCTAACCCTTCCCCGAAGCCTGACCCTCAGCCGTCCCCTAATCCTAACCCGAACGCTAACACTAACCCGCGCCCTCACACGTACCCTCCCCCTAAAGCGTTGTCGTACCCTCACCTGGACCCTAAACCGTCCCCGTCCCCTAACCCTAACCCTAGCCCGAACCCTAACCCTAACCCTTCCCCGAAGCCTGACCCTCACCCGTCCCCTAATCCTAACCCGTACGCTAACACTAACCCGTGCCCTCACACGTACGCTCCCCCTAAAGCGTTGTCGTACCCTCACCTGGACCCTAAACCGTCCCCGTCCCCTAACCCTAACCCTAGCCCGAACCCTAACCCTAACCCTTCCCCGAAGTCTGACCCTCACCCGTCCCCTAATCCTAACCCGTACGCTAACACTAACCCGCGCCCTCACACGTACGCTCCCCCTAAAGCGTTGTCGTACCCTCACCTGGACCCTAAACCGTCCCCATCCCCTAACCCTAACCCTAGCCCGAACCCTAACCCTAACCGTTCCCCGAAGCCTGACCCTCACCCGTCCCCTAATCCTAACCCGTACGCTAACATTAACCCGCGCCCTCACACGTACGCTCCCCCTAAAGCGTTGTCGTACCCTCACCTGGACCCTAAACCGTCCCCGTCCCCTAACCCTAACCCTAGCCCGAACCCTAACCCTAACCCTTCCCCGAAGCCTGACCCTCACCCGTCCCCTAATCCTAACCCATACGCTAACACTAACCCGCGCCCTCACACGTACGCTCCCACTAAAGCGTTGTTGTACCCTCACCTGGACCCTAAACCGTGCCCGTCCCCTAACCCTAACCCTAGCCCGAACCCTAACCCTAACACTTCCCCGAAGCCTGACCCTCAGCCGTCCCCTAATCCTAACCCGTACGCTAACACTAACCCGCGCCCTCACACGTACGCTCCCCCTAAAGCGTTGTCGTACCCTCACCTGGACCCTAAACCGTCCCCGTCCCCTAACCCTAACCCTAGCCCGAACCCTAACCCTAACCCTTCCCCGAAGCCTGACCCTCACCCGTCCCCTAATCCTAACCCGTACGCTAACACTAACCCGCGCCCTCACACGTACGCTCCCCCTAAAGCGTTGTCGTACCCTCACCTGGACCCTAAACCGTCCCCGTCCCCTAACCCTAACCCTAGCCCGAACTCTAACCCTAACCCTTCCCCGAAGCCTGACCCTCAGCCGTCCCCTAATCCTAACCCGTACGCTAACACTAACCCGCGCCCTCACACGTACGCTCCCCCTAAAGCGTTGTCGTACCCTCACCTGGACCCTAAACCGTCCCCGTCCCCTAACCCTAACCCTAGCCCGAACCCTAACCCTAACCCTTCCCCGAAGCCTGACCCTCACCCGTCCCCTAATCCTAACCCGTACGCTAACACTAACCCGCGCCCTCACACGTACGCTCCCCCTAAAGCGTTGTCGTACCCTCACCTGGACCCTAAACCGTCTCCGTCCCCTAACCCTAACCCTAGCCCGAACCCTAACCCTAACCGTTCCCCGAAGCCTGACCCTCACCCGTCCCCTAATCCTAACCCGTACGCTAACACTAACCCGCGCCCTCACACGTACGCTCCCCCTAAAGCGTTGTCGTACCCTCACCTGGACCCTAAACCGTCCCCGTCCCCTAACCCTAACCCTAGCCCGAACCCTAACCCTAACCCTTCCCCGAAGCCTGACCCTCACCCGTCCCCTAATCCTAACCCGTACGCTAACACTAACCCGCGCCCTCACACGTACGCTCCCCCTAAAGCGTTGTCGTACCCTCACCTGGACCCTAAACCGTCCCCGTCCCCTAACCCTAACCCTAGCCCGAACCCTAACCCTAACCGTTCCCCGAAGCCTGACCCTCACCCGTCCCCTAATCCTAACCCGTACGCTAACACTAACCCGCGCCCTCACACGTACGCTCCCCCTAAAGCGTTGTCGTACCCTCACCTGGACCCTAAACCGTCCCCGTCCTCTAACCCTAACCCTAGCCCGAACCCTAACCCTAACCCTTCCCCGAAGCCTGACCCTCACCCGTCCCCTAATCCTAACCCGTACGCTAACACTGACCCGCGCCCTCACACGTAGGCTCCCCCTAAAGCGTTGTCGTACCCTCACCTGGACCCTAAACCGTCCCCGTCCCCTAACCCTAACCCTAGCCCGAACCCTAACCCTAACCCTTCCCCGAAGCCTGACCCTCACCCGGCCCCTAATCCTAACCCGTACGCTAACACTAACCCGCGCCCTCACACGTACGCTCCCCCTAAAGCGTTGTCGTACCCTCACCTGGACCCTAAACCGTCCCCGTCCCCTAACCCTAACCCTAGCCCGAAACCTAACCCTAACCCTTCCCCGAAGCCTGACCCTCAGCCGTCCCCTAATCCTAAACCGTACGCTAACACTAACCCGCGCCCTCACACGTACCCTCCCCCTAAAGCGTTGTCGTACCCTCACCTGGACCCTAAACCGTCCCCGTCCCCTAACCCTAACCCTAGCCCGAACCCTAACCCTAACCCTTCCCCGAAGCCTGACCCTCACCCGTCCCCTAATCCTAACCCGTACGCTAACACTAACCCGCGCCCTCACACGTACGCTCCCCCTAAAGCGTTGTCGTACCCTCACCTGGACCCTAAACCGTCCCCGTCCCCTAACCCTAGCCCGAACCCTAACCCTAACCCTTCCCCGAAGCCTGACCCTCAGCCTTCCCCTAATCCTAACCCGTACGCTAACACTAACCCGCGCCCTCACACGTACGCTCCCCCTACATCGTTGTCGTACCCTCACTTGGACCCTAAACTGTCCCCGTCCCCAACCCTAACCCTAGCCCGAACCCTAACCCTAACCCTTTCCCGAAGCCTGACCCTCAGCCGTCCCCTATTACTAACCCGTACGCTAACACTAACCCGCGCCCTCACACGTACGCTCCCCCTAAAGCATTGTCGTACCCTCACCTGGACCCTAAACCGTCCCCATCCCCTAACCCTAACCCTAGCCCGAACCCTAACCCTAACCCTTCCCCGAAGCCTGACCCTCAGCCGTCCCCTATTCCTAAACCGTACGCTAACACTACCCCGCGCCCTCACACGTGCGCTCCCCCTAAAGCGTTATCGTACCCTCACCTGGACCCTAAACCGTCCCCGTCCCCTAACCCTAACCCTAGCCCGAACCCTAACCCTAACCCTTCCCCGAAGCCTGACCCTCAGCCGTCCCCTAATCCTAACCCGTACGCTAACACTAACCCGCGCCCTCACACGTACGCTCCCCCTAAAGCGTTGTCGTACCCTCACCTGGACCCTAACCCGTCCCCGTCCCCTAACCCTAACCCTAGCCCGAACCCTAACCCTAACCCTTCCCCGAAGCCTGACCCTCACCCGTCCCCTAATCCTAACCCGTACGCTAACACTAACCTGCGCCCTCACACGTACGCTCCCACTAAAGCGTTGTCGTACCCTCACCTGGACCCTAAACCGTCCCCGTCCCCTAACCCTAACCCTAGCCCGAACCCTAACCCTAACCCTTCCCCGAAGCCTGACCCTCACCCGTCCCCTAATCCTAACCCGTACGCTAACACTAACCCGCGCCCTCACAAGTACGCTCCCCCTAAAGCGTTGTCGTACCCTCACCTGGACCCTAAACCGTCCCCGTCCCCTAACCCTAACCCTAGCCCGAACCCTAACCCTAAACCTTCCCCGAAGCCTGACGCTCAGCCGTCCCCTAATCCTAACCCGTACGCTAACACTAACCCGCGCCCTCACACGTACGCTCCCCCTAAAGCGTTGTCGTACCCTCACCTGGACCCTAAACCATCCCCGTCCCCTAAACCTAACCCTAGCCCGAACCCTAAACCTAACACTTCCCCGAAGCCTGACCCTCACCCGTCCCCTAATCCTAACCCGTACGCTAAAACTAACCCGCGCCCTCACACGTACGCTCCCCCTAAAGCGTTGTCGTACCCTCAACTGGACCCTAAACCGTTCCCGTCCCCTAACAATAACCCTAGCCCGAACCCTAACCTTAACCCTTCCCCGAAGCCTGACCCTCAGCCGTCCCCTAATCCTAACCCGTACGATAACACTAACCCGCGCCCTCACACGTACACTCCCCCTAAAGCGTTGTCGTACCCTCACCTGAACCCTAAACCGTCCCCGTCCCCTAACCCTAACCCTATCCCGAACCCTAACCCTAACCCTTCCCCGAAGCCTGACCCTCACCCGTCCCCTAATCCTAACCCGTACGCTAACACTAACCCGTGCGCTCACACGTACGCTCCCCCTAAAGCGTTGTCGTACCCTCACCTGGACCCTAAACCGTCCCCGTCCCCTAACCCTAACCCTAGCCCGAACCCTTAACCTAACCCTTCCCCGAAGCCTGACCCTCACCCGTCCCCTAATCCTAACCCGTACGCTAACACTAACCCGCGCCCTCACACGTAGGCTCCCCCTAAAGCGTTGTCGTACCCTCACCTGGACCCTAAACCGTCCCCGTCCCCTAACCCTAACCCTAGCCCGAACCCTAACCCTAACCCTTCCCCGAAGCCTGACCCTCACCCGTCCCCTAATCCTAACCCGTACGTTAACACTAACCCGCGCCCTCACACGTACGCTCCCCCTAAAGCGTTGTCGTACCCTCACCTGGACCCTAAACCGTCCCCGTCCCCTAACCCTAACCCTAGCCCGAACCCTAACCCTAACCCGTCCCCGAAGCCTGACCCTCACCCGTCCCCTAATCCTAACCCGTACGCTAACACTAACCCGCGCCCTCACACGTACGCTCCCCCTAAAGCGTTGTCGTACCCTCACCTGGACCCTAAACCGTCCCCGTCCCCTAACCCTAACCCTAGCCCGAACCCTAACCCTAACCCTTCCCCGAAGCCTGACAACCACCCGTCCCCTAATCCTAACCCGTACGCTAACACTAACCCGCGCCCTCACACGTACGCTCCCCCTAAAGCGTTGTCGTACCCTCATCTGGACCCTAAACCGTCCCCGTCCCCTAACCCTAACCCTAGCCCGAACCCTAACCCTAACCCTTCCCCGAAGCGTGACCCTCACCGTCCCCTAATCCTAAACCGTACGCTAACACTAACCCGCGCCCTCACACGTACGCTCCCCCTAAAGCGTTGTCGTACCCTCACCTGGACCCTAAACCGTCCCCGTCCCCTAACCCTAACCCTAGCCCGAACCCTAACCCTAACCCTTCCCCGAAGCCTGACCCTCACCCGTCCCCTAATCCTAACCCGTACGCTAACACTAACCCGCGCCCTCACACGTACGCTCCCCCTAAAGCGTTGTCGTACCCTCACCTGGACCCTAAACCGTCCCCGTCCCCTAACCCTAACCCTAGCCCGAACCCTAACCCTAACCGTTCCCCGAAGCCTGACCCTCACCCGTCCCCTAATCCTAACCCGTACGCTAACACTAACCCGCGCCCTCACACGTACGCTCCCCCTAAAGCGTTGTCGTACCCTCACCTGGACCCTAAACCGTCCCCGTCCCCTAACCCTAACCCTAGCCCGAACCCTAACCCTAACCCTTCCCCGAAGCCTGACCCTCACCCGTCCCCTAATCCTAACCCGTACGCTAACACTAACCCGCGCCCTCACACGTACGCTCCCCCTAAAGCGTTGTCGTACCCTCACCTGGACCCTAAACCGTCCCCGTCCCCTAACCCTAACCCTAGCCCGAACCCTAACCCTAACCGTTCCCCGAAGCCTGACCCTCACCCGTCCCCTAATCCTAACCCGTACGCTAACACTAACCCGCGCCCTCACACGTACGCTCCCCCTAAAGCGTTGTCGTACCCTCACCTGGACCCTAAACCGTCCCCGTCCTCTAACCCTAACCCTAGCCCGAACCCTAACCCTAACCCTTCCCCGAAGCCTGACCCTCACCCGTCCTCTAATCCTAACCCGTACGCTAACACTGACCCGCGCCCTCACACGTAGGCTCCCCCTAAAGCGTTGTCGTACCCTCACCTGGACCCTAAACCGTCCCCGTCCCCTAACCCTAACCCTAGCCCGAACCCTAACCCTAACCCTTCCCCGAAGCCTGACCCTCACCCGGCCCCTAATCCTAACCCGTACGCTAACACTAACCCGCGCCCTCACACGTACGCTCCCCCTAAAGCGTTGTCGTACCCTCACCTGGACCCTAAACCGTCCCCGTCCCCTAACCCTAACCCTAGCCCGAAACCTAACCCTAACCCTTCCCCGAAGCCTGACCCTCAGCCGTCCCCTAATCCTAAACCGTACGCTAACACTAACCCGCGCCCTCACACGTACCCTCCCCCTAAAGCGTTGTCGTACCCTCACCTGGACCCTAAACCGTCCCCGTCCCCTAACCCTAACCCTAGCCCGAACCCTAACCCTAACCCTTCCCCGAAGCCTGACCCTCACCCGGCCCCTAATCCTAACCCGTACGCTAACACTAACCCGCGCCCTCACACGTACGCTCCCCCTAAAGCGTTGTCGTACCCTCACCTGGACCCTAAACCGTCCCCGTCCCCTAACCCTAGCCCGAACCCTAACCCTAACCCTTCCCCGAAGCCTGACCCTCAGCCTTCCCCTAATCCTAACCCGTACGCTAACACTAACCCGCGCCCTCACACGTACGCTCCCCCTACATCGTTGTCGTACCCTCACTTGGACCCTAAACTGTCCCCGTCCCCAACCCTAACCCTAGCCCGAACCCTAACCCTAACCCTTTCCCGAAGCCTGACCCTCAGCCGTCCCCTATTACTAACCCGTACGCTAACACTAACCCGCGCCCTCACACGTACGCTCCCCCTAAAGCATTGTCGTACCCTCACCTGGACCCTAAACCGTCCCCATCCCCTAACCCTAACCCTAGCCCGAACCCTAACCCTAACCCTTCCCCGAAGCCTGACCCTCAGCCGTCCCCTAATCCTAAACCGTACGCTAACACTACCCCGCGCCCTCACACGTGCGCTCCCCCTAAAGCGTTATCGTACCCTCACCTGGACCCTAAACCGTCCCCGTCCCCTAACCCTAACCCTAGCCCGAACCCTAACCCTAACCCTTCCCCGAAGCCTGACCCTCAGCCGTCCCCTAATCCTAACCCGTACGCTAACACTAACCCGCGCCCTCACACGTACGCTCCCCCTAAAGCGTTGTCGTACCCTCACCTGGACCCTAAACCGTCCCCGTCCCCTAACCCTAACCCTAGCCCGAACCCTAACCCTAACCCTTCCCCGAAGCCTGACCCTCACCCGTCCCCTAATCCTAACCCGTACGCTAACACTAACCCGCGCCCTCACACGTACGCTCCCACTAAAGCGTTGTCGTACCCTCACCTGGACCCTAAACCGTCCCCGTCCCCTAACCCTAACCCTAGCCCGAACCCTAACCCTAACCCTTCCCCGAAGCCTGACCCTCACCCGTCCCCTAATCCTAACCCGTACGCTAACACTAACCCGCGCCCTCACAAGTACGCTCCCCCTAAAGCGTTGTCGTACCCTCACCTGGACCCTAAACCGTCCCCGTCCCCTAACCCTAACCCTAGCCCGAACCCTAACCCTAAACCTTCCCCGAAGCCTGACGCTCAGCCGTCCCCTAATCCTAACCCGTACGCTAACACTAACCCGCGCCCTCACACGTACGCTCCCCCTAAAGCGTTGTCGTACCCTCACCTGGACCCTAAACCATCCCCGTCCCCTAACCCTAACCCTAGCCCGAACCCTAAACCTAACACTTCCCCGAAGCCTGACCCTCACCCGTCCCCTAATCCTAACCCGTACGCTAAAACTAACCCGCGCCCTCACACGTACGCTCCCCCTAAAGCGTTGTCGTACCCTCAACTGGACCCTAAACCGTTCCCGTCCCCTAACAATAACCCTAGCCCGAACCCTAACCTTAACCCTTCCCCGAAGCCTGACCCTCAGCCGTCCCCTAATCCTAACCCGTACGCTAACACTAACCCGCGCCCTCACACGTACACTCCCCCTAAAGCGTTGTCGTACCCTCACCTGAACCCTAAACCGTCCCCGTCCCCTAACCCTAACCCTAGCCCGAACCCTAACCCTAACCCTTCCCCGAAGCCTGACCCTCACCCGTCCCCTAATCCTAACCCGTACGCTAACACTAACCCGCGCGCTCACACGTACGCTCCCCCTAAAGCGTTGTCGTACCCTCACCTGGACCCTAAACCGTCCCCGTCCCCTAACCCTAACCCTAGCCCGAACCCTTAACCTAACCCTTCCCCGAAGCCTGACCCTCACCCGTCCCCTAATCCTAACCCGTACGCTAACACTAACCCGCGCCCTCACACGTTGCTCCCCCTAAAGCGTTGTCGTACCCTCACCTGGACCCTAAACCATCCCCGTCCCCTAACCCTAACCCTAGCCCGAACCCTAACCCTAACCCTTCCCCGAAGCCTGACCCTCACCCGTCCCCTAATCCTAACCCGTACGTTAACACTAACCCGCGCCCTCACACGTACGCTCCCCCTAAAGCGTTGTCGTACCCTCACCTGGACCCTAAACCGTCCCCGTCCCCTAACCCTAACCCTAGCCCGAACCCTAAACCTAACCCGTCCCCGAAGCCTGACCCTCACCCGTCCCCTAATCCTAACCCGTACGCTAACACTAACCCGCGCCCTCACACGTACGCTCCCCCTAAAGCGTTGTCGTACCCTCACCTGGACCCTAAACCGTCCCCGTCCCCTAACCCTAACCCTAGCCCGAACCCTAACCCTAACCCTTCCCCGAAGCCTGACAACCACCCGTCCCCTAATCCTAACCCGTACGCTAACACTAACCCGCGCCCTCACACGTACGCTCCCCCTAAAGCGTTGTCGTACCCTCATCTGGACCCTAAACCGTCCCCGTCCCCTAACCCTAACCCTAGCCCGAACCCTAACCCTAACCCTTCCCTGAAGCGTGACCCTCACCGTCCCCTAATCCTAAACCGTACGCTAACACTAACCCGCGCCCTCACACGTACGCTCCCCCTAAAGCGTTGTCGTACCCTCACATGGACCCTAAACCGTCCCCGTCCCCTAACCCTAACCCTAGCCCGAACCCTAACCCTAACCCTTCCCCGAAGCCTGACCCTCACCCGTCCCCTAATCCTAACCCGTACGCTAACACTAACCCGCGCCCTCACACGTACGCTCCCCCTAAAGCGTTGTCGTACACTCACCTGGACCCTAAACCGTCCCCGTCCCCTAACCCTAACCCTAGCCCGAACCCTAACCTTAACCCTTCCCCGAAGCCTGACCCTCAGCCGTCCCCTAATCCTAACCCGTACGCTAACACTAACCCGCGCCCTCACACGTACGCTCCCCCTAAAGCGTTGTCGTACCCTCACCTGGACCCTAAACCGTCCCCGTCCCCTAACCCTAACCCTAGCCCGAACCCTAACCCTAACCCTTCCCCGAAGCCTGACCCTCAGCCGTCTCCTAATCCTAACCCGTACGCTAACACTAACCCGCGCCCTCACACGTACGCTCCCCCTAAAGCGTTGTCGTACCCTCACCTGGACCCTAAACCGTCCCCGTCCCCTAACCCTAACCCTGGCCCGAACCCTAACCCTAACCGTTCCCCGAAGCCTGACCCTCACCCGTCCCCTAATCCTAACCCGTACGCTAAAACTAACCCGCGCCCTCACACGTACGCTCCCCCTAAAGCGTTGTCGTACCCTCAACTGGACCCTAAACCGTCCCCGTCCCCTAACAATAACCCTAGCCCGAACCCTAACCTTAACCCTTCCCCGAAGCCTGACCCTCAGCCGTCCCCTAATCCTAACCCGTACGCTAACACTAACCCGCGCCCTCACACGTACACTCCCCCTAAAGCGTTGTCGTACCCTCACCTGAACCCTAAACCGTCCCCGGCCCCTAACCCTAACCCTATCCCGAACCCTAACCCTAACCCTTCCCCGAAGCCTGACCCTCACCCGTCCCCTAATCCTAACCCGTACGCTAACACTAACCCGCGCGCTCACACGTACGCTCCCCCTAAAGCGTTGTCGTACCCTCACCTGGACCCTAAACCGTCCCCGTCCCCTAACCCTAACCCTAGCCCGAACCCTTAACCTAACCCTTCCTCGAAGCCTGACCCTCACCCGTCCCCTAATCCTAACCCGTACGCTAACACTAACCCGCGCCCTCACACGTACGCTCCCCCTAAAGCGTTGTCGTACCCTCACCTGGACCCTAAACCGTCCCCGTCCCCTAACCCTAACCCTAGCCCGAACCCTAACCCTAACCCTTCCCCGAAGCCTGAACCTCACCCGTCCCCTAATCCTAACCCGTACGTTAACACTAACCCGCGCCCTCACACGTACGCTCCCCCTAAAGCGTTGTCGTACCCTCACCTGGACCCTAAACCGTCCCCGTCCCCTAACCTTAACCCTAGCCCGAACCCTAACCCTAACCCGTCCCCGAAGCCTGACCCTCACCCGTCCCCTAATCCTAACCCGTACGCTAACACTAACCCGCGCCCTCACACGTACGCTCCCCCTAAAGCGTTGTCGTACCCTCACCTGGACCCTAAACCGTCCCCGTCCCCTAACCCTAACCCTAGCCCGAACCCTAACCCTAACCCTTCCCCGAAGCCTGACAACCACCCGTCCCCTAATCCTAACCCGTACGCTAACAGTAACCCGCACCCTCACACGTACGCTCCCCCTAAAGCGTTGTCGTACCCTCACCTGGACCCTAAACCGTCCCCGTCCCCTAACCCTAACCCTAGCCCGAACCCTAACCCTAACCCTTCCCCGAAGCGTGACCCTCACCGTACCCTAATCCTAAACCGTACGCTAACACTAACCCGCGCCCTGACACGTACGCTCCCCCTAAAGCGTTGTCGTACCCTCACATGGACCCTAAACCGTCCCCGTCCCCTAACCCTAACCCTAGCCCGAACCCTAACCCTAACCCTTCCCCGAAGCCTGACCCTCACCCGTCCCCTAATCCTAACCCGTACGCTAACACTAACCCGCGCCCTCACACGTACGCTCCCCCTAAAGCGTTGTCGTACCCTCACCTGGACCCTAAACCGTCCCCATCCCCTAACCCTAACCCTAGCCCGAACCCTAACCTTAACCCTTCCCCGAAGCCTGACCCTCAGCCGTCCCCTAATCCTAACCCGTACGCTAACACTAACCCGCGCCCTCACACGTACGCTCCCCCTAAAGCGTTGTCGTACCCTCACCTGGACCCTAAACCGTCCCCGTCCCCTAACCCTAACCCTAGCCCGAACCCTAACCCTAACCCTTCCCCGAAGCCTGACCCTCAGCCGTCCCCTAATCCTAACCCGTACGCTAACACTAACCCGCGCCCTCACACGTACGCTCCCACTAAAGCGTTGTCGTACCCTCACCTGGACCCTAAACCGTCCCCGTCCCCTAACCTTAACCCTAGCCCGAACCCTAACCCTAACCCTTCCCCGAAGCCTGAACCTCACCCGTCCCCTAATCCTAACCCGTACGCTAACACTAACCCGCGCCCTCACACGTACGCTCCCCTAAAGCGTTGTCGTACCCTCACCTGGACCCTAAACCGTCCCCGTCCCCTAACCCTAACCCTAGCCCGAACCCTAACCCTAACCCTTCCCCGAAGCCTGACCCTCACCCGTCCCCTAATCCTAACCCGTACGCTAACACTAACCCGCGCCCTCACACGTACGCTCCCACTAAAGCGTTGTCGTACCCTCACCTGGACCCTAAACCGTCCCCGTCCCCTAACCCTAAAACTAGCCCGAACCCTAACCCTAACACTTCCCCGAAGCCTGACCCTCAGCCGTCCCCTAATCCTAACCCGTACGCTAACACTAACCCGCGCCCTCACACGTACGCTCCCCCTAAAGCGTTGTCGTACCCTCACCTGGACCCTAAACCGTCCCCGTCCCCTAACCCTAACCCTAGCCCGAACCCTAACCCTAACTCTTCCCCGAAGCCTGACCCTCACCCGTCCCCTAATCCTAACCCGTACGCTAACACTAACCCGTGCCCTCACACGTACGCTCCCCCTAAAGCGTTGTCGTACCCTCACCTGGACCCTAAACCATCCCCGTCCCCTAACCCTAACCCTAGCCCGAACCCTAACCCTAACCCTTCCCCGAAGCCTGACCCTCAGCCGTCCCCTAATCCTAACCCGTACGCTAACACTAACCAACGCCCTCACACGTACACTCCCCCTAAAACGTTGTCGTACGCTCACCTGGACCCTAAACCGTCCCCGTCCCCTAACCCTAACCCTAGCCCGAACCCTAACCCTAACCCTTCCCCGAAGCCTGACCCTGAGCCGTCCCCTAATCCTAACCCGTACGCTAACACTAACCTGCGCCCTCACACGTACGCTCCCCCTAAAGCGTTGTCGTACCCTCACCTGGACCCTAAACCGTCCCCGTCCCCTAACCCTAACCCTAGCCCGAACCCTAACCCTAACCCTTCCCCGAAGCCTGACCCTCACCCGGCCCCTAATCCTAACCCGTACGCTAACACTAACCCGCGCCCTCACACGTACGCTCCCCCTAAAGCGTTGTCGTACCCTCACCTGGACCCTAAACCGTCCCCGTCCCCTAACCCTAACCCTAGCCCGAACCCTAACCCTAACCCTTCCCCGAAGCCTGACCCTCAGCCGTCCCCTAATCCTAAACCGTACGCTAACACTAACCCGCGCCCTCACACGTACGCTCCCCCTAAAGCGTTGTCGTACCCTCACCTGGACCCTAAACCGTCCCCGTCCCCTAACCCTAACCCTAGCCCGAACCCTAACCCTAACACTTCCCCGAAGCCTGACCCTCAGCCGTCCCCTAATCCTAACCCGTACGCTAACACTAACCCGCGCCCTCACACGTACGCTCCCCCTAAAGCGTTGTCGTACCCTCACCTGGACCCTAAACCGTCCCCGTCCCCTAACCCTAACCCTAGCCCGAACCCTAACCCTAACCCTTCCCCGAAGCCTGACCCTCACCCGTCCCCTAATCCTAACCCGAACGCTAACACTAACCCGCGCCCTCACACGTACCCTCCCCCTAAAGCGTTGTCGTACCCTCACCTGGACCCTAAACCGTCCCCGTCCCCTAACCCTAACCCTAGCCCGAACCCTAACCCTAACCCTTCCCCGAAGCCTGACCCTCACCCGTCCCCTAATCCTAACCCGTACGCTAACACTAACCCGCGCCCTCACACGTACGCTCCCCCTAAAGTGTTGTCGTACCCTCACCTGGACCCTAAACCGTCCCCGTCCCCTAACCCTAACCCTAGCCCGAACCCTAACCCTAACCCTTCCCCGAAGCCTGACCCTCACCCATCCCCTAATCCTAACCCGTACGCTAACACTAACCCGCGCCCTCACACGTACGCTCCCCCTAAAGCGTTGTCGTACCCTCACCTGGACCCTAAACCGTCCCCGTCCCCTAACCCTAACCCTAGCCCGAACCCTAACCCTAACCGTTCCCCGAAGCCTGACCCTCACCCGTCCCCAATCCTAACCCGTACGCTAACACTAACCCGCGCCCTCACACGTACGCTCCCCCTAAAGCGTTGTCGTACCCTCACCTGGACCCTAAACCGTCCCCGTCCCCTAACCCTAACCCTAGCCCGAACCCTAACCCTAACTCTTCCCCGAAGCCTGACCCTCACCCGTCCCCTAATCCTAACCCGTACGCTAACACTAACCCGTGCCCTCACACGTACGCTCCCCCTAAAGCGTTGTCGTACCCTCACCTGGACCCTAAACCATCCCCGTCCCCTAACCCTAACCCTAGCCCGAACCCTAACCCTAACCCTTCCCCGAAGCCTGACCCTCAGCCGTCCCCTAATCCTAACCCGTACGCTAACACTAACCAACGCCCTCACACGTACACTCCCCCTAAAACGTTGTCGTACACTCACCTGGACCCTAAACCGTCCCCGTCCCCTAACCCTAACCCTAGCCCGAACCCTAACCCTAACCCTTCCCCGAAGCCTGACCCTGAGCCGTCCCCTAATCCTAACCCGTACGCTAACACTAACCTGCGCCCTCACACGTACGCTCCCCCTAAAGCGTTGTCGTACCCTCACCTGGACCCTAAACCGTCCCCGTCCCCTAACCCTAACCCTAGCCCGAACCCTAAACCTAACCCTTCCCAGAAGCCTGACCCTCACCCGTCCCCTAATCCTAATCCGTACGCTAACACTAACCCGCGCCATCACACGTAGGCTCCCCCTAAAGCGTTGTCGTACCCTCACCTGGACCCTAAACCGTCCCCGTCCCCTAACCCTAACCCTAGCCCGAACCCTAACCCTAACCCTTCCCCGAAGCCTGACCCTCACCCGGCCCCTAATCCTAACCCGTACGCTAACACTAACCTGCGCCCTCACACGTACGCTCCCCCTAAAGCGTTGTCGTACCCTCACCTGGACCCTAAACCGTCCCCGTCCCCTAACCCTAACCCTAGCCCGAACCCTAACCCTAACACTTCCCCGAAGCCTGACCCTCAGCCGTCCCCTAATCCTAAACCGTACGCTAACACTAACCCGCGCCCTCACACGTACGCTCCCCCTAAAGCGTTGTCGTACCCTCACCTGGACCCTAAACCGTCCCCGTCCCCTAACCCTAACCCTAGCCCGAACCCTAACCCTAACACTTCCCCGAAGCCTGACCCTCAGCCGTCCCCTAATCCTAACCCGTACGCTAACACCAACCCGCGCCCTCACACGTACGCTCCTCCTAAAGCGTTGTCGTACCCTCACCTGGACCCTAAACCGTCCCCGTCCCCTAACCCTAACCCTAGCCCGAACCCTAACCCTAACACTTCCCCGAAGCCTGACCCTCACCCGTCCCCTAATCCTAACCCGAACGCTAACACTAACCCGCGCCCTCACACGTACCCTCCCCCTAAAGCGTTGTCGTACCCTCACCTGGACCCTAAACCGTCCCCGTCCCCTAACCCTAACCCTAGCCCGAACCCTAACCCTAACCCTTCCCCGAAGCCTGACCCTCACCCGTCCCCTAATCCTAACCCGTACGCTAACACTAACCCGCGCCCTCACACGTACGCTCCCCCTAAAGTGTTGTCGTACCCTCACCTGGACCCTAAACCGTCCCCGTCCCCTAACCCTAACCCTAGCCCGAACCCTAACCCTAACCCTTCCCCGAAGCCTGACCCTCACCCATCCCCTAATCCTAACCCGTACGCTAACACTAACCCGCGCCCTCACACGTACGCTCCCCCTAAAGCGTTGTCGTACCCTCACCTGGACCCTAAACCGTCCCCGTCCCCTAACCCTAACCCTAGCCCGAACCCTAACCCTAACCGTTCCCCGAAGCCTGACCCTCACCCGTCCCCTAATCCTAACCCGTACGCTAACACTAACCCGCGCCCTCACACGTACGCTCCCCCTAAAGCGTTTTCGTACCCTCACCTGGACCCTAAACCGTCCCCGTCCCCTAACCCTAACCCTAGCCCGAACCCTAACCCTAACCCTTCCCCGAAGCCTGACCCTCACCCGTCCCCTAATCCTAACCCGTACGCTAACACTAACCCGCGCCCTCACACGTACGCTCCCACTAAAGCATTGTCGTACCCTCACCTGGACCCTAACCCGTGCCCGTCCCCTAACCCTAACCCTAGCCCGAACCCTAACCCTAACACTTCCCCGAAGCCTGACCCTCAGCCGTCCCCTAATCCTAACCCGTACGCTAACACTAACCCGCGCCCTCACACGTACGCTCCCCCTAAAGTGTTGTCGTACCCTCACCTGGACCCTAAACCGTCCCCGTCCCCTAACCCTAACCCTAGCCCGAACCCTAACCCTAACTCTTCCGCGAAGCCTGACCCTCACCCGTCCCCTAATCCTAACCCGTACGCTAACACTAACCCGCGCCCTCACACGTACGCTCCCCCTAAAGCGTTGTCGTACCCTCACCTGGACCCTAAACCGTCCCCGTCCCCTAACCCTAACCCTAGCCCGAACCCTAACCCTAACCCTTCCCCGAAGCCTGACCCTCAGCCGTCCCCTAATCCTAACCCGTACGCTAACACTAACCAACGCCTCACACGTACACTCCCCCTAAAACGTTGTCGTACCCTCACCTGGACCCTAAACCGTCCCCGTCCCCTAACCCTAACCCTAGCCCGAACCCTAACCCTAACCCTTCCCCGAAGCCTGACCCTGAGCCGTCCCCTAATCCTAACCCGTACGCTAACACTAACCTGCGCCCTCACACGTACGCTCCCCCTAAAGCGTTGTCGTACCCTCACCTGGACCCTAAACCGTCCCTGTCCCCTAACCCTAACCCTAGCCCGAACCCTAAACCTAACCCTTCCCAGAAGCCTGACCCTCACCCGTCCCCTAATCCTAACCCGTACGCTAACACTAACCCGCGCCATCACACGTAGGCTCCCCCTAAAGCGTTGTCGTACCCTCACCTGGACCCTAAACCGTCCCCGTCCCCTAACCCTAACCCTAGCCCGAACCCTAACCCTAACCCTTCCCCGAAGCCTGACCCTCACCCGGCCCCTAATCCTAACCCGTACGCTAACACTAACCCGTGCCCTCACACGTACGCTCCCCCTAAAGCGTTGTCGTACCCTCACCTGGACCCTAAACCGTCCCCGTCCCCTAACCCTAACCCTAGCCCGAACCCTAACCCTAACCCTTCCCCGAAGCCTGACCCTCAGCCGTCCCCTAATCCTAAACCGTACGCTAACACTAACCCGCGCCCTCACACGTACGCTCCCCCTAAAGCGTTGTCGTACCCTCACCTGGACCCTAAACCGTCCCCGTCCCCTAACCCTAGCCCGAACCCTAACCCTAACCCTTCCCCGAAGCCTGACCCTCAGCCGTCCCCTAATCCTAACCCGTACGCTAACACTAACCCGCGCCCTCACACGTACGCTCCCCCTAAAGCGTTGTCGTACCCTCACCTGGACCCTAAACCGTCCCCGTCCCCTAACCCTAACCCTAGCCCGAACCCTAACCCTAACCCTTCCCCGAAGCCTGACCCTCACCCGTCCCCTAATCCTAACCCGAACGCTAACACTAACCCGCGCCCTCACACGTACCGTCCCCCTAAAGCGTTGTCGTACCCTCACCTGGACCCTAAACCGTCCCCGTCCCCTAACCCTAACCCTAGCCCGAACCCTAACCCTAACCCTTCCCCGAAGCCTGACCCTCACCCGTCCCCTAATCCTAACCCGTACGCTAACACTAACCCGCGCCCTCACACGTACGCTCCCCCTAAAGCGTTGTCGTACCCTCACCTGGACCCTAAACCGTCCCCGTCCCCTAACCCTAACCCTAGCCCGAACCCTAACCCTAACCCTTCCCCGAAGCCTGACCCTCACCCATCACCTAATCCTAACCCGTACGCTAACACTAACCCGCGCCCTCACACGTACGCTCCCCCTAAAGCGTTGTCGTACCCTCACCTGGACCCTAAACCGTTCCCGTCCCCTAACCCTAACCCTAGCCCGAACCCTATCCCTAACCGTTCCCCGAAGCCTGACCCTCACCCGTCCCCTAATCCTAACCCGTACGCTAACACTAACCCGCGCCCTCACACGTACGCTCCCCCTAAAGCGTTGTCGTACCCTCACCTGGACCCTAAACCGTACCCGTCCCCTAACCCTAACCCTAGCCCGAACCCTAACCCTAACCCTTCCCCGAAGCCTGACCCTCACCCGTCCCCTAATCCTAACCCGTACGCTAACACTAACCCGCGCCCTCACACGTACGCTCCCACTAAAGCGTTGTCGTACCCTCACCTGGACCCTAAACCGTGCCCGTCCCCTAACCCTAACCCTAGCCCGAACCCTAACCCTAACACTTCCCCGAAGCCTGACCCTCAGCCGTCCCCTAATCCTAACCCGTACGCTAACACTAACCCGCGCCCTCACACGTACGCTCCCCCTAAAGCGTTGTCGTACCCTCACCTGGACCCTAAACCGTCCCCGTCCCCTAACCCTAACCCTAGCCCGAACCCTAACCCTAACCCTTCCCCGAAGCCTGACCCTCACCCGTCCCCTAATCCTAACCCGTACGCTAACACTAACCCGCGCCCTCACACGTACGCTCCCCCTAAAGCGTTGTCGTACCCTCACCTGGACCCTAAACCGTCCCCGTGCCCTAACCCTAACCCTAGCCCGAACCCTAACCCTAACCCTTCCCCGAAGCCTGACCCTCACCCGTCCCCTAATCCTAACCCGTACGCTAACACTAACCCGCGCCCTCACACGTACGCTCCCCCTAAAGCGTTGTCGTACCCTCACCTGGACCCTAAACCGTACCCGTCCCCTAACCCTAACCCTAGCCCGAACCCTAACCCTAACCGTTCCCCGAAGCCTGACCCTCACCCGTCCCCTAATCCTAACCCGTACGCTAACACTAACCCGCTCCCTCACACGTACGCTCCCCCTAAAGCGTTGTCGTACCCTCACCTGGACCCTAAACCGTCCCCGTCCCCTAACCCTAACCCTACCCGAACCCTAACCCTAACCCTTCCCCGAAGCCTGACCCTCACCCGTCCCCTAATCCTAACCCGTACGCTAACACTAACCCGCGCCCTCACACGTACGCTCCCACTAAAGCGTTGTCGTACCCTCACCTGGACCCTAAACCGTCCCCGTCCCCTAACCCTAACCCTAGCCCGAACCCTAACCCTAACCCTTCCCCGAAGCCTGACCCTCAGCTGTCCCCTAATCCTAACCCGAACGCTAACACTAACCCGCGCCCTCACACGTACGCTCCCCCTAAAGCGTTGTCGTACCCTCACCTGGACCGTAAACCGTCCCCGTCCTCTAACCCTAACCCTAGCCCGAACCCTAACCCTAACCCTTCCCCGAAGCCTGACCCTCAGCCGTCCCCTAATCCTAACCCGTACGCTAACACTAACCCGCGCCCTCACACGTACGCTCCCCCTAAAGCGTTGTCGTACCCTCACCTGGACCCTAAACCGTCCCCGTCCCCTAACCCTAACGCTAGCCCGAACCCTAACCCTAACCGTTCCCCGAAGCCTGACCCTCACCCGTCCCCTAATCCTAACCTGTACGCTAACACTAAACCGCGCCCTCACACGTACGCTCCCCCTAAAGCGTTGTCGTACCCTCACCTGGACCCTAAACCGTCCCCATCCCCTAACCCTAACCCTAGCCCGAACCCTAAACCTAACCCTTCCCAGAAGCCTGACCCTCACCCGTCCCCTAATCCTAACCCGTACGCTAACACTAACCCGCGCCCTCACACGTAGGCTCCCCCTAAAGCGTTGTCGTACCCTCACCTGGACCCTAAACCGTCCCCGTCCCCTAACCCTAACCCTAGCCCGAACCCTAACCCTAACCCTTCCCCGAAGCCTGACCCTCACCCGGCCCCTAATCCTAACCCGTACGCTAACACTAACCCGCGCCCTCACACGTACGCTCCCCCTAAAGCGTTGTCGTACCCTCACCTGGACCCTAAACCGTCCCCGTCCCCTAACCCTAACCCTAGCCCGAAACCTAACCCTAACCCTTCCCCGAAGCCTGACACTCAGCCGTCCCCTAATCCTAAACCGTACGCTAACACTAACTCGCGCCCTCACACGTAGGCTCCCCCTAAAGCGTTGTCGTACCCTCACCTGGACCCTAAACCGTCCCCGTCCCCTAACCCTAACCCTAGCCCGAACCCTAACCCTAACCCTTCCCCGAAGCCTGACCCTCACCCGGCCCCTAATCCTAACCCGTACGCTAACACTAACCCGCGCCCTCACACGTACGCTCCCCCTAAAGCGTTGTCGTACCCTCACCTGGACCCTAAACCGTCCCCGTCCCCTAACCCTAACCCTAGCCCGAAACCTAACCCTAACCCTTCCCCGAAGCCTGACCCTCAGCCGTCCCCTAATCCTAAACCGTACGCTAACACTAACCCGCGCCCTCACACGTACGCTCCCCCTAAAGCGTTGTCGTACCCTCACCTGGACCCTAAACCGTCCCCGTTCCCTAACCCTAGCCCGAACCCTAACCCTAACCCTTCCCCGAAGCCTGACCCTCAGCCTTCCCCTAATCCTAACCCGTACGCTAACACTAACCCGCGCCCTCACACGTACGCTCCCCCTACATCGTTGTCGTACCCTCACTTGGACCCTAAACTGTCCCCGTCCCCAACCCTAACCCTAGCCCGAACCCTAACCCTAACCCTTTCCCGAAGCTTGACCCTCAGCCGTCCCCTATTACTAACCCGTACGCTAACACTAACCCGCGCCCTCACACGTACGCTCCCCCTAAAGCGTTGTCGTACCCTCACCTGGACCCTAAACCGTCCCCATCCCCTAACCCTAACCCTAGCCCGAACCCTAACCCTAACCCTTCCCCGAAGCCTGACCCTCAGCCGTCCCCTATTACTAACCCGTACGCTAACACTAACCCGCGCCCTCACACGTAGGCTCCCCCTAAAGCGTTGTCGTACCCTCACCTGGACCCTAAACCGTCCCCGTCCCCTAACCCTAACCCTAGCCCGAACCCTAACCCTAACCCTTCCCCGAAGCCTGACCCTCACCCGGCCCCTAATCCTAACCCGTACGCTTACACTAATCCGCGCCCTCACACGTACGCTCCCCCTAAAGCGTTGTCGTACCCTCACCTGGACCCCAAACCGTCCCCGTCCCCTAACCCTAACCCTACCCGAACCCTAACCCTAACCCTTCCCCGAAGCCTGACCCCCACCCGTCCCCTAATCCTAACCCGTACGCTTACACTAACCCGCGCCCTCACACGTACGCTCCCCCTAAAGCGTTGTCGTACCCTCACCTGGACCCTAAACCGTCCCCGTCCCCTAACCCTAACCCTAGCCCGAACCCTAACCCTAACCCTTCCCCGAAGCCTGACCCTCAGCTGTCCCCTAATCCTAACCCGAACGCTAACACTAACCCGCGCCCTCACACGTACGCTCCCCCTAAAGCGTTGTCGTACCCTCACCTGGACCCTAAACCGTCCCCGTCCCCTAACCCTAACCCTGGCCCGAACCCTAAACCTAACCGTTCCCCGAAGCCTGACCCTCACCCGTCCCCTAATCCTAACCCGTACGCTAACACTAACCCGCGCCCTCACACGTACGCTCCCCCTAAAGCGTTGTCGTACCCTCACCTGGACCCTAAACCGTCCCCGTCCCCTAACCCTAACCCTAGCCCGAACCCTAACCTTAACCCTTCCCCGAAGCCTGACCCTCAGCCGTCCCCTAATCCTAACCCTTACGCTAACACTAACCCGTGCCCTCACACGTACACTCCCCCTAAAGCGTTGTCGTACCCTCACCTGAACCGTAAACCGTCCCCGTCCCCTAACCCTAACCCTATCCTGAACCCTAACCCTAACCCTTCCCCGAAGCCTGACCCTCACCCGTCCCCTAATCCTAACCCGTACGCTAACACTAACCCGCGCCCTCACACGTACGCTCCCACTAAAGCGTTGTCGTACCCTCACCTGGACCCTAAACCGTCCCCGTCCCCTAACCCTAACCCTAGCCCAAACCCTAACCCTAACCCTTCCCCGAAGCCTGACCCTCAGCTGTCCCCTAATCCTAACCCGTACGCAAACACTAACCCGCGCCCTCACACGTACGCTCCCCCTAAAGCGTTGTCGTACCCTCACCTGGACCGTAAACCGCCCCGTCCCCTAACCCTAACCCTAGCCCGAACCCTAACCCTAACCCTTCCCCGAAGCCTGACCCGCACCCGTCCCCTAATCCTAACCCGTACGCTAACACTAACCCGCGCCCTCACACGTACGCTCCCCCTAAAGCGTTGTCGTACCCTCACCTGGACCCTAAACCGTCCCCGTCCCCTAACCCTAACCCTAGCCCGAACCCTAAACCTAATCCTTCCCAGAAGCCTGACCCTCACCCGTCCCCTAATCCCAAACCGTACGCTAACACTAACCCGCGCCCTAACACGTAGGCTCACCCTAAAGCGTTGTCGTACCCTCACCTGGACCCTAAACCGTCCCCGTCCCCTAACCCTAACCCTAGCCCTAACCCTAACCCTAACACTTCCCCGAAGCCTGACCCTCACCCGGCCCCTAATCCTAACCCGTACGCTAACACTAACCCGCGCCCTCACACGTACGCTCCCCTAAAGCGTTGTCGTACCCTCACCTGGACCCTAAACCGTCCCCGTCCCCTAACCCTAACCCTAGCCCGAAACCTAACCCTAACCCTTCCCCGAAGCCTGACCCTCAGCCGTCCCCTAATCCTAAACCGTACGCTAACACTAACCCGCGCCCTCACACGTACGCTCCCCCTAAAGGGTTGTCGTACCCTCACCTGGACCCTAAACCGTCCCCGTCCCCTAACCCTAGCCCGAACCCTAACCCTAACCCTTCCCCGAAGCCTGACCCTCAGCCTTCCCCTAATCCTAACCCGTACGCTAAAACTAACCCGCGCCCTCACACGTACGCTCCCCCTAAAGCGTTGTCGTACCCTCACCTGGACCCTAAACCGTCCCCATCCCCTAACCCTAACCCTAGCCCGAACCCTAACCCTAACCCTTCCCCGAAGCCTGACCCTCACCCGTCCCCTAATCCTAACCCGTAGCTAACACTAACCCGCGCCCTCACACGTACGCTCCCCCTAAAGCGTTGTCGTACCCTCACCTGGACCCTACCCCGTCCCCGTCCCCTAACCCTAACCCTAGCCCGAACCCTAACCCTAACCCTTCCCCGAAGCCTGACCCTCACCCGTCCCCTAATCCTAACCTGTACGCTAACACTAACCCGTGCCCTCACACGTACGCTCCCACTAAAGCGTTGTCGTACCCTCACCTGGACCCTAAACCGTCCCCGTCCCCTAACCCTAACCCTAGCCCGAACCCTAACCCTAACCCTTCCCCGAAGCCTGATCCTCAGCCGTCCCATAATCCTAACCCGTACGCTAACACTAACCCACGGCCTCACACGTACGCTCCCCCTAAAGCGTTGTCATACCCTCACCTGGACCCTAAACCGTCCCCGTCCCCTAACCCTAACCCTAGCCCGAACCCTAACCCTAACCCTTCCCCGAAGCCTGACCCTCAGCCGTCCCCTAATCCTAACCCGTACGCTAACACTAACCCGCACCCTCACACGTACGCTCCCCCTAAAGCGTTGTCGTACCCTCACCTGGACCCTAAACCGTCCCCGTCCCCTAAGCCTAACCCTAGCCCGAACCCTAAACCTAACCCTTCCCCGAAGCCTGACCCTCAGCCGTCCCCTAATCCTAACCCGTACGCTAACACTAACCCGCGCCCTCACACGTAGGCTCCCCCTAAAGCGTTGTCGTACCCTCACCTGGACCCTAAACCGTCCCCGTCCCCTAACCCTAACCCTAGCCCGAACCCTAACCCTAACCCTTCCCCGAAGCCTGACCCTCACCCGTCCCCTAATCCTAACCCGTACGCTAACACTAACCCACGCCCTCACACGTACGCTCCCCCTAAAGCGTTGTCGTACCCTCACCTGGACCCTAAACCGTACCCGTCCCCTAACCCTAACCCTAGCCCGAACCCTAACCCTAACCCTTCCCCGAAGCCTGACCCTCACCCGTCCCCTAATCCTAACCCGTACGCTAACACTAACCCGCGCCCTCACACGTACGCTCCCCCTAAAGCGTTGTCGTACCCTCACCTGGACCCTAAACCGTCCCCGTCCCCTAACCCAAACCCTAGCCCGAACCCTAACCCTAACCCTTCCCCGAAGCCTGACCCTCAACCGTCCCCTAATCCTAACCCGTACGCTAACACTAACCCGCGCCCTCACACGTACGCTCCCCCTAAAGCGTTGTCGTACCCTCACCTGGACCCTAAACCGTCCCCGTCCCCTAACCCTAACCCTAGCCCGAACCCTAACCCTAACCCTTCCCGAAGCCTGACCCTCACCCGTCCCCTAATCCTAACCCGTACGCTAACACTAACCCACGCCCTCACACGTAGGCTCCCCCTAAAGCGTTGTCGTACCCTCACCTGGACCCTAAACCGTCCCCGTCCCCTAACCCTAACCCTAGCCCGAACCCTAACCCTAACCCTTCCCCGAAGCCTGACCCTCAGCCTTCCCCTAATCCTAACCCTTACGCTAACACTAACCCGCACCCTCACACGTACGCTCCCCCTAAATCGTTGTCGTACCCTCACCTGGACCCTAAACTGTCCCCGTCCCCAACCCTAACCCTAGCCCGAACCCTAACCCTAACCCTTCCCCGAAGCCTGACCATCAGCCGTCCCCTAATCCTAACCCGTACGCTAACACTAACCCGCGCCCTCACACGTACGCTCCCCCTAAAGCGTTGTCGTACCCTCACCTGGACCCTAAACCGTCCCCATCCCCTAACCCTAACCCTAACCCGAACCCTAACCCTAACCCTTCCCCGAAGCCCGACCCTCAGCCGTCCCCTAATCCTAAACCGTACGCTAACACTAACCCGCGCCCTCACACGTACGCTCCCCCTAAAGCGTTATCGTACCCTCACCTGGACCCTAAACCGTCCCCGTCCCCTAACCCTAACCCTAGCCCGAACCCTAACCCTAACCCTTCCCCGAAGCCTGACCCTCAGCCGTCCCCTAATCCTAACCCGTACGCTAACACTAACCCGTGCCCTCACACGTACGCTCCCCCTAAAGCGTTGTCGTACCCTCACCTGGACCCTAAACCGTCCCCGTCCCCTAACCCTAACCCTAGCCCGAACCCTAACCCTAACCCTTCCCCGAAGCCTGACCGTCACCCGTCCCCTAATCCTAACCCGTACGCTAACACTAACCCGTGCCCTCACACGTACGCTCCCACTAAAGCATTGTCGTACCCTCACCTGGACCCTAAACCGTCCCCGTCCCCTAACCCTAACCCTAGCCCGAACCCTAACCCTAACCCTTCCCCGAAGCCTGATCCTCAGCCGTCCCCTAATCCTAACCCGTACGCTAACACTAACCAGCGCCCTCACACGTACGCTCCCCCTAAAGCGTTGTCGTACCCTCACCTGGACCCTAAACCGTCCCCGTCCCCTAACCCTAACCCTAGCCCGAACCCTATACCTAACCCTTCCCAGAAGCCTGACCCTCACCCGTCCCATAATCCTAAACCGTACGCTAACACTAACCCGCGCCCTCACACGTAGGCTCCCCCTAAAGCGTTGTCGTACCCTCACCTGGACCCTAAACCGTCCCCCTCCCCTAACCCTAACCCTAGCCCGAACCCTAACCCTAACCCTTCCCCGAAGCCTGACCCTCACCCGTCCCCTAATCCTAACCCGTACGCTAACACTAACCCGCGCCCTCACACGTACGCTCCCCCTAAAGCGTTGTCGTACCCTCACCTGGACCCTAAACCGTCCCCGTCCCCTAACCCTAACCCTAGCCCGAACCCTAACCCTAACCCTTCCCCGAAGCCTGACCCTCACCCGTCCCCTAATCCTAACCCGTACGCTAACACTAACCCGCGCCCTCACACGTACGCTCCCCCTAAAGCGTTGTCGTACCCTCACCTGGACCCTAAACCGTCCCCGTCCCCTAACCCTAACCCTAGCCCGAACCCTAACCCTAACCCTTCCCCGAAGCCTGACCCTCACCCGTCCCCTAATCCTAACCCGTTGGCTAACACTAAGCCGCGCCCTCACACGTACGCTCCCCCTAAAGTGTTGTCGTACCCTCACCTGGACCCTAAACCGTCCCCGTCCCCTAACCCTAACCCTAGCCCGAACCCTAACCCTAACCCTTCCCGAAGCCTGACCGTCACCCGTCCCCTAATCCTAACCCGTACGCTAACACTAACCCGCGCCCTCACACGTACGCTCCCCCTAAAGCGTTGTCGTACCCTCACCTGGACCCTAAACCGTCCCCATCCCCTAACCCTAACCCTAGCCCGAACCCTAACCCTAACCCTTCCCCAAAGCCTGACCCTCACCCGTCCCCTAATCCTAACCCGTACGCTAACACTAACCCACGCCCTCACACGTAGGCTCCCCCTAAAGCGTTGTCGTACCCTCACCTGGACCCTAAACCGTCCCCGTCCCCTAACCCTAACCCTAGCCCGAACCCTAACCCTAACACTTCCCCGAAGCCTGACCCTCACCCGTCCCCTAATCCTAACCCGTACGCTAACACTAACCCGCGCCCTCACACGTACGCTCCCCCTAAAGCGTTGTCGTACCCTCACCTGGACCCTAAACCGTCCCCGTCCCCTAACCCTAACCCTAGCCCGAACCCTAACCCTTCCCCGAAGCCTGACCCTCACCCGTCCCCTAATCCTAACCCGTACGCTAACACTAACCCGCGCCCTCACACGTACGCTCCCCCTAAAGCGTTGTCGTACCCTCACCTGGACCCTAAACCGTCCCCGTCCCCTAACCCTAACCCTAGCCCGAACCCTAACCCTAACCCTTCCCCGAAGCCTGACCCTCACCCGTCCCCTAATACTAAACCGTACGCTAACACTAACCCGCGCCCTCACACGTACGCTCCCCCTAAAGCGTTGTCGTACACTCACCTGGACCCTAAACCATCCCCGTCCCCTAACCCTAACCCTAGCCCGAACCCTAAACCTAACACTTCCCCGAAGCCTGACCCTCACCCGTCCCCTAATCCTAACCCGTACGCTAACACTAACCCGCGCCCTCACACGTAGGCTCCCCCTAAAGCGTTGTCGTACCCTCACCTGGACCCTGAACCGTCCCCGTTCCCTAACCCTAACCCTAGCCCGAACCCTAACCCTAACCCTTCCCCGAAGCCTGACCCTCACCCGTCCCCTAATCCTAACCTGTACGCTAACACTAACCGGCGCCCTCACACGTACGCTCCCCCTAAAGCGTTGTCGTACCCTCACCTGGACCCTAAACCGTCCCCGTCCCCTAAGCCTAACCCTAGCCCGAACCCTAACCCTAACCCTTCCCCGAAGCCTGACCCTCATCCGTCCCCTAATCCTAACCCGTACGCTAACACTAACCCGCGCCCTCACACGTACTCTCCCCCTAAAGCGTTGTCGTACCCTCACCTGGACCCTAAACCGTCCCCGTCCCCTAACCCTAACCCTAGCCCGAACCCTAACCCTAACCCTTCCCCGAAGCCTGACCCCCACCCGTCTCCTAATCCTAACCCGTACGCTTACACTAACACACGCCCTCACACGTACGCTCCACCTAAAGCGTTGTCGTACCCTCACCTGGACCCTAAACCGTCCCCGTCCCCTAACCCTAACCCTAGCCCGAACCCTAACCCTAACCCTTCCCCGAAGCCTGACCCTCAGCCGTCCCCTAATCCTAAACCGTACGCTAACACTAACCCGCGCCCTCACACGTACGCTCCCCCTAAAGCGTTGTCGTACCCTCACCTGGACCCTAAACCGTCCCCGTCCCCTAACCCTAACCCTAGCCCGAACCCTAACCCTAACCCTTCCCCGAAGCCTGACCCTCACCCGTCCCCTAATCCTAACCCGTACGCTAACACTAACCCGCGCCCTCACACGTACGCTCCCACTAAAGCGTTGTCGTACCCTCACCTGGACCCTAAACCGTCCCCGTCCCCTAACCCTAACCCTAGCCCGAACCCTAACCCTAACCCTTCCCCGAAGCCTGACCCTCAGCCGTCCCCTAATCCTAACCCGTACGCTAACACTAACCCGCACCCTCACACGTACGCTACCCCTAAAGCGTTGTTGTACCCTCACCTGGACCGTAAACCGTCCCCGTCCCCTAACCCTAACCCTAGCCCGAACCCTAACCCTAACTCTTACCCGAAGCCTGACCCTCACCCGTCCCCTAATCCTAACCCGTACGCTAACACTAACCCGCGCCCTCACACGTACGCTCCCCCTACAGCGTTGTCGTACCCTCACCTGGACCCTAAACCATCCCCGTCCCCTAACCCTAACCCAAGCCCGAACCCTAACCCTAACCCTTCCCCGAAGCCTGACCCTCAGCCGTCCCCTAATCCTAACCCGTACGCTAACACTAACCAACGCCCTCACACGTACACTCCCCCTAAAGCGTTGTCGTACCCTCACCTGGACCCTAAACCGTCCCCGTCCCCTAACCCTAACCCTAGCCCGAACCCTATCCCTAACACTTCCCCGAAGCCTGACCCTCACCCGTCCCCTAATCCTAACCCGTACGCTAACACTAACCTGCGCCCTCACACGTACGCTCCCCCTAAAGCGTTGTCGTACCCTCACCTGGACCCTAAACCGTCCCCGTCCCCTAACCCTAACCCTAGCCCGAACCCTAACCCTAACCCTTCCCAGAAGCCTGACCCTCACCCGTCCCCTAATCCTAACCCGTACGCTAACACTAACCCGCGCCCTCACACGTAGGCTCCCCCTAAAGCGTTGTCGTACCCTCACCTGGACCCTAAACCGTCCCCGTCCCCTAACCCTCACCCTAGCCCGAACCCTAACCCTAACCCTTCCCCGAAGCCTGACCCTCACCCGGCCCCTAATCCTAACCCGTACGCTAACACTAACCCGCGCCCTCACACGTACGCTCCCCCTAAAGCGTTGTCGTACCCTCACCTGGACCCTAAACCGTCCCCGTCCCCTAACCCTAACCCTAGCCCGAACCCTAACCCTAACCCTTCCCCGAAGCCTGACCCTCAGCCGTCCCCTAATCCTAAACCGTACGCTAACACTAACCCGCGCCCTCACACGTACGCTCCCCCTAAAGCGTTGTCGTACCCTCACCTGGACCCTAAACCATCCCCGTCCCCTAACCCTAACCCTAGCCCGAACCCTAACCCTAACCCTTCCCCGAAGCCTGACGCTCAGCCGTCCCCTAATCCTAACCCGTACGCTAACACTAACCCGCGCCCTCACACGTATGCTCCCCCTAAAGCGTTTTCGTACCCTCACCTGGACCCTAAACCATCCCCGTCCCCTAACCCTAACCCTAGCCCGAACCCTAAACCTAACACTTCCCCGAAGCCTGACCCTCACCCGTCCCCTAATCCTAACCCATACGCTAACACTAACCCGCGCCCTCACACGTAGGCTCCCCCTAAAGCGTTGTCGTACCCTCACCTGGACCCTAAACCGTCCCCGTCCCCTAACCCTAACCCTAGCCCGAACCCTAACCCTAACCCTTCCCCGAAGCCTGACCCTCACCCGTCCCCTAAACCTAACCCGTACGCTAACACTAACCCGCGCCCTCACACGTACGCTCCCCCTAAAGCGTTGTCGTACCCTCACCTGGACCCTAAACCGTCCCCGTCCCCTAACCCTAACCCTAGCCCGAACCCTAACCCTAACCCTTCCCCGAAGCCTGACCCTCACCCGTCCCCTAATCCTAACCCGTACGCTAACACTAACCCGCGCCCTCACACGTACGCTCCCACTAAAGCGTTGTCGTACACTCACCTGGACCCTAAACCGTCCCCGTCCCCTAACCCTAACCCTAGCCCGAACCCTAACCCTAACCGTTCCCCGAAGCCTGACCCTCACCCGTCCCCTAATCCTAACCCGTACGCTAACACTAACCCGCGCCCTCACACGTACGCTCCCCCTAAAGCGTTGTCGTACCCTCACCTGGACCCTAAACCGTCCCCGTCCCCTAACCCTAACCCTAGCCCGAACCCTAAACCTAACCCTTCCCCAAAGCCTGACCGTCAGCCGTCCCCTAATCCTAACCCGTACGCTAACACTAACCCGCGCCCTCACAAGAAGGCTCCCCCTAAAGCGTTGTCGTACCCTCACCTGGACCCTAAACCGTCCCCGTCCCCTAACCCTAACCCTAGCCCGAACCCTAACCCTAACCCTTCCCGAAGCCTGACCCTCACCCGTCCCCTAATCCTAACCCGTACGCTAACACTAACCCGCGCCCTCACACGTACGCTCCCCCTAAAGCGTTGTCGTACCCTCACCTGGACCCTAAACCGTCCCCGTCCCCTAACCCTAACCCTAGCCCGAACCCTAACCCTAACCCTTCCCCGAAGCCTGACCCTCACCCATCCCCTAATCCTAACCCGTACGCTAACACTAACCCACGCCCTCACACGTAGGCTCCCCCTAAAGCGTTGTCGTACCCTCACCTGGACCCTAAACCGTCCCCGTCCCCTGACCCTAACCCTAGCCCGAACCCTAACCCTAAACCTTCCCCGAAGCCTGACCCTCAGCTGTCCCCTAATCCTAACCCGAACGCTAACACTAACCCGCGCCCTCACACGTACGCTCCCCCTAAAGCGTTGTCGTACCCTCACCTGGACCCTAAACCGTCCCCGTCCCCTAACCCTAACCCTAGCCCAAACCCTAACCCTAACGCTTCCCCGAAGCCTGACCCTCACCCGTCCCCTAATCCTAACCCGTACGCTAACACTAACCCGCGCCCTCACACGTACGCTCCCACTAAAGCGTTGTCGTACCCTCACCTGGACCCTAAACCGTCTCCGTCCCCTAACCCTAACCCTAGCCCGAACCCTAACCCTAACCCTTCCCCGAAGCCTGACCCTCACCCGTCCCCTAATCCTAACCCGTACGCTAACACTAACCCATGCCCTCACACGTACGCTCCCCCTAAAGCGTTGTCATACCCTCACCTGGACCCTAAACCGTCCCCGTCCCCTAACCCTAACCCTAGCCCGAACCCTAACCCTAACCCTTCCCCGAAGCCTGACCCTCAGCCGTCCCCTAATCCTAACCCGTACGCTAACACTAACCCGCACCCTCACACGTACGCTCCCCCTAAAGCGTTGTCGTACCCTCACCTGGACCCTAAACCGTCCCCGTCCCCTAACCCTAACCCTAGCCCGAACCCTAAACCTAACCCTTCCCCAAAGCCTGACCGTCAGCCGTCCCCTAATCCTAACCCGTACGCTAACACTAACCCACGCCCTCACACGTAGGCTCCCCCTAAAGCGTTGTCGTACCCTCACCTGGACCCTAAACCGTCCCCGTCCCCTAACCCTAACCCTAGCCCGAACCCTAACCCTAACCCTTCCCCGAAGCCTGACCCTCACCCGTCCCCTAATCCTAACCCGTACGCTAACACTAACCCGTGCCCTCACACGTACGCTCCCCCTAAAGCGTTGTTGTACTCTCACCTGGACCCTAAACCGTACCCGTCCACTAACCCTAACCCTAGCCCGAACCCTAACCCTAACCCTTCCCCGAAGCCTGACCCTCAGCCGTCCCCTAATCCTAACCCGTACGCTAACACTAACCCGTGCCCTCACACGTACGCTCCCCCTAAAGCGTTGTCGTACCCTCACCTGGACCCTAAACCGTCCCCGTCCCCTAACCCTAACCCTAGCCCGAACCCTCACCCTAACCCTTCCCCGAAGCCTGACCCTCACCCATCCCCTAATCCTAAACCGTACGCTAACACTAACCCGCGCCCTCACACGTACGCTCCCCCTAAAGCGTTGTCGTACCCTCACCTGGACCCTAAACCGTCCCCGTCCCCTAACCCTAACCCTAGCCTGAACCCTAAACCTAACCCTTCCCGAAGCCTGACCCTCACCCGTCCCCTAATCCTAACCCGTACGCTAACACTAACCCGCGCCCTCACACGTACGCTCCCCCTAAAGCGTTGTCGTACCCTCACCTGGACCCTAAACCGTCCCCGTCCCCTAACCCTAACCCTAGCCCGAACCCTAACCCTAACCCTTCCCCGAAGACTGACCCTCACCCATCCCCTAATCCTAACCCGTACGCTAACACTAACCCACGCCCTCAAACGTAGGCTCCCCCTAAAGCGTTGTCGTACCCTCACCTGGACCCTAAACCGTCCCCGTCCCCTAACCCTAACCCTAGCCCGAACCCTAACCCTAACCCTTCCCCGAAGCCTGACCCTCAGCCGTCCCCTAATCCTAACCCGTACGCTAACACTAACCCGCGCCCTCACACGTACGCTCCCCCTAAAGCGTTGTCGTACCCTCACCTGGACCCTAAACCGTCCCCGTCCCCTAACCCTAACCCTAACCCTAGCCCGAACCCTAACCCTAACCCTTCCCCGAAGCCTGACCCTCACCCGTCCCCTAATCCTAAGCCGTACGCTAACACTAACCCGCCCCCTCACACGTACGCTCCCCCTAAAGCGTTGTCGTACCCTCACCTGGACCCTAAACCGTCCCCGTCCCCTAACCCTAACCCTAGCCCGAACCCTAACCCTAACCCTTCCCCGAAGCCTGACCCTCACCCGTCCCCTAATCCTAACCCGTGCGCTAACACTAACCCGCGCCCTCACACGTACGCTCCCCCTAAAGCGTGTCGTACCCTCACCTGGACCCTAAACCGTCCCCGTCCCCTAACCCTAACCCTAGCCCGAACCCTAACCCTAACCCTTCCCCGAAGCCTGACCCTCAGCCGTCCCCTAATCCTAACCCGTACGCTAACACTAACCCACGCCCTCACACGTACGCTCCCCCTAAAGCGTTGTCGTACCCTCACCTGGACCCTAAACCGTCCCCGTCCCCTAACCCTTACCCTAGCCCGAACCCTAACCCTAACCCTTCCCCGAAGCCTGACCCTCAGCCGTGCCCTAATACTAAACCGTACGCTAACACTAACCCGCGCCCTCACACGTACGCTCCCCCTAAAGCGTTGTCGTACCCTCACCTGGACCCTAAACCGTCCCCGACCTCTAACCCTAACCCTAGCCCGAACCCTAACCTTAACCCTTCCCCGAAGCCTGACCCTCAGCCGTCCCCTAATCCTAACCCGTACGTTAACACTAACCCACGCCCTCACACGTACGCTCCCCCTAAAGCGTTGTCATACCCTCACCTGGACCCTAAACCGTCCCCGTCCCCTAACCCTAACCCTAGCCCGAACCCTAACCCTAACCCTTCCCCGAAGCCTGACCCTCAGCCGTCCCCTAATCCTAACCCGTACGCTAACACTAACCCGCGCCCTCACACGTAGGCTCCCCCTAAAGCGTTGTCGTACCCTCACCTGGACCGTAAACCGTCCCCGTCCCCTAACCCTAACGCTAGCCCGAACCCTAACCCTAACCCTTCCCCGAAGCCTGACCCTCACCCGGCCCCTAATCCTAACCCGTACGCTAACACTAACCCGCGCCCTCACACGTACGCTCCCCCTAAAGCGTTGTCGTACCCTCACCTGGACCCTAAACCGTCCCCGTCCCCTAACCCTAACCCTAGCCCGAACCCTAACCCTAACCCTGCCCCGAAGCCTGACCCTCACCCGTCCCCTAATCCTAACCCGTACGCTAACACTAACCCGCGCCCTCACACGTACGCTCCCCCTAAAGCGTTGTCGTACCCTCACCTGGACCCTAAACCGTCCCCGTCCCCTAACCCTAACCCTAGCCCGAACCCTAACCCTAACCCTTCCCCGAAGCCTGACACTCAGCCGTCCCCTAATCCTAACCCGTATGCTAACACTAACCAACGCCCTCACACGTACACTCCCCCTAAAGCGTTGTCGTACCCTCACCTGGACCCTAAACCGTCCCCGTCCCCTAACCCTAACCCTAGCCCGAACCCTAACCCTAACCCTTCCCCGAAGCCTGACCCTCAGCCGTCCCCTAATCCTAACCCGTACGCTAACACTAACCTGCGCCCTCACACGTACACTCCCCCTAAAGCGTTGTCGTACCCTCACCTGGACCCTAAACCGTCCCCGTCCCCTAACCCTAACCCTAGCCCGAACCCTAACCCTAACCCTTCCCAGAAGCCTGACCCTCACCCGTCCCCTAATCCTAACCCGTACGCTAACACTAACCCGCGCCCTCACACGTAGGCTCCCCCTAAAGCGTTTTCGTACCCTCACCTGGACCCTAAACCGTCCCCGTCCCCTAACCCTAACCCTAGCCCGAACCCTAACCCTAACCCTTCCCCGAAGCCTGACCCTCACCCGTCCCCTAATCCTAACCCGTACGCTAACACTAACCCGCGCCCTCACACGTACGCTCCCCCTAAAGCGTTGTCGTACCCTCACCTGGACCCTAAACCATCCCCGTCCCCTAACCCTAACCCTAGCCCGAACCCTAACCCTAACCCTTCCCCGAAGCCTGACCCTCAGCCGTCCCCTAATCCTAAACCGTACGCTAACACTAACCCGCGCCCTCACACGTACGCTCCCCCTAAAGCGTTGTCGTACCCTCACCTGGACCCTAAACCATCCCCGTCCCCTAACCCTAACCCTAGCCCGAACCCTAACCCTAACCCTTCCCCGAAGCCTGACGCTAAGCCGTCCCCTAATCCTAACCCGTACGCTAACACTAACCCGCGCCCTCACACGTATGCTCCCCCTAAAGCGTTGTCGTACCCTCACCTGGACCCTAAACCATCCCCGTCCCCTAACCCTAACCCTAGCACGAACCCTAAACCTAACACTTCCCCGAAGCCTGACCCTCACCCATCCCCTAATCCTAACCCGTACGCTAACACTAACCCGCGCCCTCACACGTAGGCTCCCCCTAAAGCGTTGTCGTACCCTCACCTGGACCCTAAACCGTCCCCGTCCCCTAACCCTAACCCTAGCCCGAACCCTAACCCTAAACCTTCCCCGAAGCCTGACCCTCACCCGTCCCCTAATCCTAACCCGTACGCTAACACTAACCCGCGCCCTCACACGTACGCTCCCCCTAAAGCGTTGTCGTACCCTCACCTGGACCCTAAACCGTCCCCGTCCCCTAACCCTAACCCTAGCCCGAACCCTAACCCTAACCCTTCCCCGAAGCCTGACGCTCAGCCGTCCCCTAATCCTAACCCGTACGCTAACACTAACCCGCGCCCTCACACGTATGCTCCCCCTAAAGCGTTTTCGTACCCTCACCTGGACCCTAAACCATCCCCGTCCCCTAACCCTAACCCTAGCCCGAACCCTAAACCTAACACTTCCCCGAAGCCTGACCCTCACCCGTCCCCTAATCCTAACCCGTACGCTAACACTAACCCGCGCCCTCACACGTAGGCTCCCCCTAAAGCGTTGTCGTACCCTCACCTGGACCCTAAACCGTCCCCGTCCCCTAACCCTAACCCTAGCCCGAACCCTAACCCTAACCCTTCCCCAAAGCCTGACCCTCACCCGTCCCCTAATCCTAACCCGTACGCTAACACTAACCCGCGCCCTCACACGTACGCACCCCCTAAAGCGTTGTCGTACCCTCACCTGGACCCTAAACCGTCCCCGTCCCCTAACCCTAACCCTAGCCCGAACCCTAACCCTAACCCTTCCCCGAAGCCTGACCCTCACCCGTCCCCTAATCCTAACCCGTACGCTAACACTAACCCGCGCCCTCACACGTACGCTCCCACTAAAGCGTTGTCGTACACTCACCTGGACCCTAAACCGTCCCCGTCCCCTAACCCTAACCCTAGCCCGAACCCTAACCCTAACCGTTCCCCGAAGCCTGACCCTCACCCGTCCCCTAATCCTAACCCGTACGCTAACACTAACCCGCGCCCTCACACGTACGCTCCCCCTAAAGCGTTGTCGTACCCTCACCTGGACCCTAAACCGTCCCCGTCCCCTAACCCTAACCCTAGCCCGAACCATAAACCTAACCCTTCCCCAAAGCCTGACCGTCAGCCGTCCCCTAATCCTAACCCGTACGCTAACACTAACCTGCGCCCTCACACGTACGCTCCCCCTAAAGCGTTGTCGTACCCTCACCTGGACCCTAAACCGTCCCCGTCCCCTAACCCTAACCCTAGCCCGAACCCTAACCCTAACCCTTCCCAGAAGCCTGACCCTCACCCGTCCCCTAATCCTAACCCGTACGCTAACACTAACCCGCGCCCTCACACGTAGGCTCCCCCTAAAGCGTTTTCGTACCCTCACCTGGACCCTAAACCGTCCCCGTCCCCTAACCCTAACCCTAGCCCGAACCCTAACCCTAACCCTTCCCCGAAGCCTGACCCTCACCCGTCCCCTAATCCTAACCCGTACGCTAACACTAACCCGCGCCCTCACACGTACGCTCCCCCTAAAGCGTTGTCGTACCCTCACCTGGACCCTAAACCATCCCCGTCCCCTAACCCTAACCCTAGCCCGAACCCTAACCCTAACCCTTCCCCGAAGCCTGACCCTCAGCCGTCCCCTAATCCTAAACCGTACGCTAACACTAACCCGCGCCCTCACACGTACGCTCCCCCTAAAGCGTTGTCGTACCCTCACCTGGACCCTAAACCATCCCCGTCCCCTAACCCTAACCCTAGCCCGAACCCTAACCCTAACCCTTCCCCGAAGCCTGACGCTAAGCCGTCCCCTAATCCTAACCCGTACGCTAACACTAACCCGCGCCCTCACACGTATGCTCCCCCTAAAGCGTTGTCGTACCCTCACCTGGACCCTAAACCATCCCCGTCCCCTAACCCTAACCCTAGCACGAACCCTAAACCTAACACTTCCCCGAAGCCTGACCCTCACCCATCCCCTAATCCTAACCCGTACGCTAACACTAACCCGCGCCCTCACACGTAGGCTCCCCCTAAAGCGTTGTCGTACCCTCACCTGGACCCTAAACCGTCCCCGTCCCCTAACCCTAACCCTAGCCCGAACCCTAACCCTAAACCTTCCCCGAAGCCTGACCCTCACCCGTCCCCTAATCCTAACCCGTACGCTAACACTAACCCGCGCCCTCACACGTACGCTCCCCCTAAAGCGTTGTCGTACCCTCACCTGGACCCTAAACCGTCCCCGTCCCCTAACCCTAACCCTAGCCCGAACCCTAACCCTAACCCTTCCCCGAAGCCTGACGCTCAGCCGTCCCCTAATCCTAACCCGTACGCTAACACTAACCCGCGCCCTCACACGTATGCTCCCCCTAAAGCGTTTTCGTACCCTCACCTGGACCCTAAACCATCCCCGTCCCCTAACCCTAACCCTAGCCCGAACCCTAAACCTAACACTTCCCCGAAGCCTGACCCTCACCCGTCCCCTAATCCTAACCCGTACGCTAACACTAACCCGCGCCCTCACACGTAGGCTCCCCCTAAAGCGTTGTCGTACCCTCACCTGGACCCTAAACCGTCCCCGTCCCCTAACCCTAACCCTAGCCCGAACCCTAACCCTAACCCTTCCGCAAAGCCTGACCCTCACCCGTCCCCTAATCCTAACCCGTACGCTAACACTAACCCGCGCCCTCACACGTACGCACCCCCTAAAGCGTTGTCGTACCCTCACCTGGACCCTAAACCGTCCCCGTCCCCTAACCCTAACCCTAGCCCGAACCCTAACCCTAACCCTTCCCCGAAGCCTGACCCTCACCCGTCCCCTAATCCTAACCCGTACGCTAACACTAACCCGCGCCCTCACACGTACGCTCCCACTAAAGCGTTGTCGTACACTCACCTGGACCCTAAACCGTCCCCGTCCCCTAACCCTAACCCTAGCCCGAACCCTAACCCTAACCGTTCCCCGAAGCCTGACCCTCACCCGTCCCCTAATCCTAACCCGTACGCTAACACTAACCCGCGCCCTCACACGTACGCTCCCCCTAAAGCGTTGTCGTACCCTCACCTGGACCCTAAACCGTCCCCGTCCCCTAACCCTAACCCTAGCCCGAACCATAAACCTAACCCTTCCCCAAAGCCTGACCGTCAGCCGTCCCCTAATCCTAACCCGTACGCGAACACTAACCCGCGCCCTCACAAGTAGGCTCCCCCTAAAGCGTGTCGTACCCTCACCTGGACCCTAAACCGTCCCCGTCCCCTAACCCTAACCCTAGCCCGAACCCTAACCCTAACCCTTCCCCGAAGCCTGACCCTCAGCCGTCCCCTAATCCTAACCCGTACGCTAACACTAACCCGCGCCCTCACACGTACGCTCCCCCTAAAGCGTTGTCGTACCCTCACCTGGACCCTAAACCGTCCCCGTCCCCTAACCCTAACCCTAACCCTAGCCCGAACCCTAACCCTAACCCTTCCCCGAAGCCTGACCCTCACCCGTCCCCTAATCCTAAGCCGTACGCTAACACTAACCCGCGCCCTCACACGTACGCTCCCACTAAAGCGTTGTCGTACACTCACCTGGACCCTAAACCGTCCCCGTCCCCTAACCCTAACCCTAGCCCGAACCCTAACCCTAACCGTTCCCCGAAGCCTGACCCTCACCCGTCCCCTAATCCTAACCCGTACGCTAACACTAACCCGCGCCCTCACACGTACGCTCCCCCTAAAGCGTTGTCGTACCCTCACCTGGACCCTAAACCGTCCCCGTCCCCTAACCCTAACCCTAGCCCGAACCCTAAACCTAACCCTTCCCCAAAGCCTGACCGTCAGCCGTCCCCTAATCCTAACCCGTACGCTAACACTAACCCGCGCCCTCACAAGAAGGCTCCCCCTAAAGCGTTGTCGTACCCTCACCTGGACCCTAAACCGTCCCCGTCCCCTAACCCTAACCCTAGCCCGAACCCTAACCCTAACCCTTCCCGAAGCCTGACCCTCACCCGTCCCCTAATCCTAACCCGTACGCTAACACTAACCCGCGCCCTCACACGTACGCTCCCCCTAAAGCGTTGTCGTACCCTCACCTGGACCCTAAACCGTCCCCGTCCCCTAACCCTAACCCTAGCCCGAACCCTAACCCTAACCCTTCCCCGAAGCCTGACCCTCACCCATCCCCTAATCCTAACCCGTACGCTAACACTAACCCACGCCCTCACACGTAGGCTCCCCCTAAAGCGTTGTCGTACCCTCACCTGGACCCTAAACCGTCCCCGTCCCCTGACCCTAACCCTAGCCCGAACCCTAACCCTAAACCTTCCCCGAAGCCTGACCCTCAGCTGTCCCCTAATCCTAACCCGAACGCTAACACTAACCCGCGCCCTCACACGTACGCTCCCCCTAAAGCGTTGTCGTACCCTCACCTGGACCCTAAACCGTCCCCGTCCCCTAACCCTAACCCTAGCCCAAACCCTAACCCTAACGCTTCCCCGAAGCCTGACCCTCACCCGTCCCCTAATCCTAACCCGTACGCTAACACTAACCCGCGCCCTCACACGTACGCTCCCACTAAAGCGTTGTCGTACCCTCACCTGGACCCTAAACCGTCTCCGTCCCCTAACCCTAACCCTAGCCCGAACCCTAACCCTAACCCTTCCCCGAAGCCTGACCCTCACCCGTCCCCTAATCCTAACCCGTACGCTAACACTAACCCATGCCCTCACACGTACGCTCCCCCTAAAGCGTTGTCATACCCTCACCTGGACCCTAAACCGTCCCCGTCCCCTAACCCTAACCCTAGCCCGAACCCTAACCCTAACCCTTCCCCGAAGCCTGACCCTCAGCCGTCCCCTAATCCTAACCCGTACGCTAACACTAACCCGCACCCTCACACGTACGCTCCCCCTAAAGCGTTGTCGTACCCTCACCTGGACCCTAAACCGTCCCCGTCCCCTAACCCTAACCCTAGCCCGAACCCTAAACCTAACCCTTCCCCAAAGCCTGACCGTCAGCCGTCCCCTAATCCTAACCCGTACGCTAACACTAACCCACGCCCTCACACGTAGGCTCCCCCTAAAGCGTTGTCGTACCCTCACCTGGACCCTAAACCGTCCCCGTCCCCTAACCCTAACCCTAGCCCGAACCCTAACCCTAACCCTTCCCCGAAGCCTGACCCTCACCCGTCCCCTAATCCTAACCCGTACGCTAACACTAACCCGTGCCCTCACACGTACGCTCCCCCTAAAGCGTTGTTGTACTCTCACCTGGACCCTAAACCGTACCCGTCCACTAACCCTAACCCTAGCCCGAACCCTAACCCTAACCCTTCCCCGAAGCCTGACCCTCAGCCGTCCCCTAATCCTAACCCGTACGCTAACACTAACCCGTGCCCTCACACGTACGCTCCCCCTAAAGCGTTGTCGTACCCTCACCTGGACCCTAAACCGTCCCCGTCCCCTAACCCTAACCCTAGCCCGAACCCTCACCCTAACCCTTCCCCGAAGCCTGACCCTCACCCATCCCCTAATCCTAAACCGTACGCTAACACTAACCCGCGCCCTCACACGTACGCTCCCCCTAAAGCGTTGTCGTACCCTCACCTGGACCCTAAACCGTCCCCGTCCCCTAACCCTAACCCTAGCCTGAACCCTAAACCTAACCCTTCCCGAAGCCTGACCCTCACCCGTCCCCTAATCCTAACCCGTACGCTAACACTAACCCGCGCCCTCACACGTACGCTCCCCCTAAAGCGTTGTCGTACCCTCACCTGGACCCTAAACCGTCCCCGTCCCCTAACCCTAACCCTAGCCCGAACCCTAACCCTAACCCTTCCCCGAAGACTGACCCTCACCCATCCCCTAATCCTAACCCGTACGCTAACACTAACCCACGCCCTCAAACGTAGGCTCCCCCTAAAGCGTTGTCGTACCCTCACCTGGACCCTAAACCGTCCCCGTCCCCTAACCCTAACCCTAGCCCGAACCCTAACCCTAACCCTTCCCCGAAGCCTGACCCTCAGCCGTCCCCTAATCCTAACCCGTACGCTAACACTAACCCGCGCCCTCACACGTACGCTCCCCCTAAAGCGTTGTCGTACCCTCACCTGGACCCTAAACCGTCCCCGTCCCCTAACCCTAACCCTAACCCTAGCCCGAACCCTAACCCTAACCCTTCCCCGAAGCCTGACCCTCACCCGTCCCCTAATCCTAAGCCGTACGCTAACACTAACCCGCCCCCTCACACGTACGCTCCCCCTAAAGCGTTGTCGTACCCTCACCTGGACCCTAAACCGTCCCCGTCCCCTAACCCTAACCCTAGCCCGAACCCTAACCCTAACCCTTCCCCGAAGCCTGACCCTCACCCGTCCCCTAATCCTAACCCGTGCGCTAACACTAACCCGCGCCCTCACACGTACGCTCCCCCTAAAGCGTGTCGTACCCTCACCTGGACCCTAAACCGTCCCCGTCCCCTAACCCTAACCCTAGCCCGAACCCTAACCCTAACCCTTCCCCGAAGCCTGACCCTCAGCCGTCCCCTAATCCTAACCCGTACGCTAACACTAACCCACGCCCTCACACGTACGCTCCCCCTAAAGCGTTGTCGTACCCTCACCTGGACCCTAAACCGTCCCCGTCCCCTAACCCTTACCCTAGCCCGAACCCTAACCCTAACCCTTCCCCGAAGCCTGACCCTCAGCCGTGCCCTAATACTAAACCGTACGCTAACACTAACCCGCGCCCTCACACGTACGCTCCCCCTAAAGCGTTGTCGTACCCTCACCTGGACCCTAAACCGTCCCCGACCTCTAACCCTAACCCTAGCCCGAACCCTAACCTTAACCCTTCCCCGAAGCCTGACCCTCAGCCGTCCCCTAATCCTAACCCGTACGTTAACACTAACCCACGCCCTCACACGTACGCTCCCCCTAAAGCGTTGTCATACCCTCACCTGGACCCTAAACCGTCCCCGTCCCCTAACCCTAACCCTAGCCCGAACCCTAACCCTAACCCTTCCCCGAAGCCTGACCCTCAGCCGTCCCCTAATCCTAACCCGTACGCTAACACTAACCCGCGCCCTCACACGTAGGCTCCCCCTAAAGCGTTGTCGTACCCTCACCTGGACCGTAAACCGTCCCCGTCCCCTAACCCTAACGCTAGCCCGAACCCTAACCCTAACCCTTCCCCGAAGCCTGACCCTCACCCGGCCCCTAATCCTAACCCGTACGCTAACACTAACCCGCGCCCTCACACGTACGCTCCCCCTAAAGCGTTGTCGTACCCTCACCTGGACCCTAAACCGTCCCCGTCCCCTAACCCTAACCCTAGCCCGAACCCTAACCCTAACCCTGCCCCGAAGCCTGACCCTCACCCGTCCCCTAATCCTAACCCGTACGCTAACACTAACCCGCGCCCTCACACGTACGCTCCCCCTAAAGCGTTGTCGTACCCTCACCTGGACCCTAAACCGTCCCCGTCCCCTAACCCTAACCCTAGCCCGAACCCTAACCCTAACCCTTCCCCGAAGCCTGACACTCAGCCGTCCCCTAATCCTAACCCGTATGCTAACACTAACCAACGCCCTCACACGTACACTCCCCCTAAAGCGTTGTCGTACCCTCACCTGGACCCTAAACCGTCCCCGTCCCCTAACCCTAACCCTAGCCCGAACCCTAACCCTAACCCTTCCCCGAAGCCTGACCCTCAGCCGTCCCCTAATCCTAACCCGTACGCTAACACTAACCTGCGCCCTCACACGTACACTCCCCCTAAAGCGTTGTCGTACCCTCACCTGGACCCTAAACCGTCCCCGTCCCCTAACCCTAACCCTAGCCCGAACCCTAACCCTAACCCTTCCCAGAAGCCTGACCCTCACCCGTCCCCTAATCCTAACCCGTACGCTAACACTAACCCGCGCCCTCACACGTAGGCTCCCCCTAAAGCGTTTTCGTACCCTCACCTGGACCCTAAACCGTCCCCGTCCCCTAACCCTAACCCTAGCCCGAACCCTAACCCTAACCCTTCCCCGAAGCCTGACCCTCACCCGTCCCCTAATCCTAACCCGTACGCTAACACTAACCCGCGCCCTCACACGTACGCTCCCCCTAAAGCGTTGTCGTACCCTCACCTGGACCCTAAACCATCCCCGTCCCCTAACCCTAACCCTAGCCCGAACCCTAACCCTAACCCTTCCCCGAAGCCTGACCCTCAGCCGTCCCCTAATCCTAAACCGTACGCTAACACTAACCCGCGCCCTCACACGTACGCTCCCCCTAAAGCGTTGTCGTACCCTCACCTGGACCCTAAACCATCCCCGTCCCCTAACCCTAACCCTAGCCCGAACCCTAACCCTAACCCTTCCCCGAAGCCTGACGCTAAGCCGTCCCCTAATCCTAACCCGTACGCTAACACTAACCCGCGCCCTCACACGTATGCTCCCCCTAAAGCGTTGTCGTACCCTCACCTGGACCCTAAACCATCCCCGTCCCCTAACCCTAACCCTAGCACGAACCCTAAACCTAACACTTCCCCGAAGCCTGACCCTCACCCATCCCCTAATCCTAACCCGTACGCTAACACTAACCCGCGCCCTCACACGTAGGCTCCCCCTAAAGCGTTGTCGTACCCTCACCTGGACCCTAAACCGTCCCCGTCCCCTAACCCTAACCCTAGCCCGAACCCTAACCCTAAACCTTCCCCGAAGCCTGACCCTCACCCGTCCCCTAATCCTAACCCGTACGCTAACACTAACCCGCGCCCTCACACGTACGCTCCCCCTAAAGCGTTGTCGTACCCTCACCTGGACCCTAAACCGTCCCCGTCCCCTAACCCTAACCCTAGCCCGAACCCTAACCCTAACCCTTCCCCGAAGCCTGACGCTCAGCCGTCCCCTAATCCTAACCCGTACGCTAACACTAACCCGCGCCCTCACACGTATGCTCCCCCTAAAGCGTTTTCGTACCCTCACCTGGACCCTAAACCATCCCCGTCCCCTAACCCTAACCCTAGCCCGAACCCTAAACCTAACACTTCCCCGAAGCCTGACCCTCACCCGTCCCCTAATCCTAACCCGTACGCTAACACTAACCCGCGCCCTCACACGTAGGCTCCCCCTAAAGCGTTGTCGTACCCTCACCTGGACCCTAAACCGTCCCCGTCCCCTAACCCTAACCCTAGCCCGAACCCTAACCCTAACCCTTCCCCAAAGCCTGACCCTCACCCGTCCCCTAATCCTAACCCGTACGCTAACACTAACCCGCGCCCTCACACGTACGCACCCCCTAAAGCGTTGTCGTACCCTCACCTGGACCCTAAACCGTCCCCGTCCCCTAACCCTAACCCTAGCCCGAACCCTAACCCTAACCCTTCCCCGAAGCCTGACCCTCACCCGTCCCCTAATCCTAACCCGTACGCTAACACTAACCCGCGCCCTCACACGTACGCTCCCACTAAAGCGTTGTCGTACACTCACCTGGACCCTAAACCGTCCCCGTCCCCTAACCCTAACCCTAGCCCGAACCCTAACCCTAACCGTTCCCCGAAGCCTGACCCTCACCCGTCCCCTAATCCTAACCCGTACGCTAACACTAACCCGCGCCCTCACACGTACGCTCCCCCTAAAGCGTTGTCGTACCCTCACCTGGACCCTAAACCGTCCCCGTCCCCTAACCCTAACCCTAGCCCGAACCATAAACCTAACCCTTCCCCAAAGCCTGACCGTCAGCCGTCCCCTAATCCTAACCCGTACGCTAACACTAACCTGCGCCCTCACACGTACGCTCCCCCTAAAGCGTTGTCGTACCCTCACCTGGACCCTAAACCGTCCCCGTCCCCTAACCCTAACCCTAGCCCGAACCCTAACCCTAACCCTTCCCAGAAGCCTGACCCTCACCCGTCCCCTAATCCTAACCCGTACGCTAACACTAACCCGCGCCCTCACACGTAGGCTCCCCCTAAAGCGTTTTCGTACCCTCACCTGGACCCTAAACCGTCCCCGTCCCCTAACCCTAACCCTAGCCCGAACCCTAACCCTAACCCTTCCCCGAAGCCTGACCCTCACCCGTCCCCTAATCCTAACCCGTACGCTAACACTAACCCGCGCCCTCACACGTACGCTCCCCCTAAAGCGTTGTCGTACCCTCACCTGGACCCTAAACCATCCCCGTCCCCTAACCCTAACCCTAGCCCGAACCCTAACCCTAACCCTTCCCCGAAGCCTGACCCTCAGCCGTCCCCTAATCCTAAACCGTACGCTAACACTAACCCGCGCCCTCACACGTACGCTCCCCCTAAAGCGTTGTCGTACCCTCACCTGGACCCTAAACCATCCCCGTCCCCTAACCCTAACCCTAGCCCGAACCCTAACCCTAACCCTTCCCCGAAGCCTGACGCTAAGCCGTCCCCTAATCCTAACCCGTACGCTAACACTAACCCGCGCCCTCACACGTATGCTCCCCCTAAAGCGTTGTCGTACCCTCACCTGGACCCTAAACCATCCCCGTCCCCTAACCCTAACCCTAGCACGAACCCTAAACCTAACACTTCCCCGAAGCCTGACCCTCACCCATCCCCTAATCCTAACCCGTACGCTAACACTAACCCGCGCCCTCACACGTAGGCTCCCCCTAAAGCGTTGTCGTACCCTCACCTGGACCCTAAACCGTCCCCGTCCCCTAACCCTAACCCTAGCCCGAACCCTAACCCTAAACCTTCCCCGAAGCCTGACCCTCACCCGTCCCCTAATCCTAACCCGTACGCTAACACTAACCCGCGCCCTCACACGTACGCTCCCCCTAAAGCGTTGTCGTACCCTCACCTGGACCCTAAACCGTCCCCGTCCCCTAACCCTAACCCTAGCCCGAACCCTAACCCTAACCCTTCCCCGAAGCCTGACGCTCAGCCGTCCCCTAATCCTAACCCGTACGCTAACACTAACCCGCGCCCTCACACGTATGCTCCCCCTAAAGCGTTTTCGTACCCTCACCTGGACCCTAAACCATCCCCGTCCCCTAACCCTAACCCTAGCCCGAACCCTAAACCTAACACTTCCCCGAAGCCTGACCCTCACCCGTCCCCTAATCCTAACCCGTACGCTAACACTAACCCGCGCCCTCACACGTAGGCTCCCCCTAAAGCGTTGTCGTACCCTCACCTGGACCCTAAACCGTCCCCGTCCCCTAACCCTAACCCTAGCCCGAACCCTAACCCTAACCCTTCCCCAAAGCCTGACCCTCACCCGTCCCCTAATCCTAACCCGTACGCTAACACTAACCCGCGCCCTCACACGTACGCACCCCCTAAAGCGTTGTCGTACCCTCACCTGGACCCTAAACCGTCCCCGTCCCCTAACCCTAACCCTAGCCCGAACCCTAACCCTAACCCTTCCCCGAAGCCTGACCCTCACCCGTCCCCTAATCCTAACCCGTACGCTAACACTAACCCGCGCCCTCACACGTACGCTCCCACTAAAGCGTTGTCGTACACTCACCTGGACCCTAAACCGTCCCCGTCCCCTAACCCTAACCCTAGCCCGAACCCTAACCCTAACCGTTCCCCGAAGCCTGACCCTCACCCGTCCCCTAATCCTAACCCGTACGCTAACACTAACCCGCGCCCTCACACGTACGCTCCCCCTAAAGCGTTGTCGTACCCTCACCTGGACCCTAAACCGTCCCCGTCCCCTAACCCTAACCCTAGCCCGAACCATAAACCTAACCCTTCCCCAAAGCCTGACCGTCAGCCGTCCCCTAATCCTAACCCGTACGCGAACACTAACCCGCGCCCTCACAAGTAGGCTCCCCCTAAAGCGTGTCGTACCCTCACCTGGACCCTAAACCGTCCCCGTCCCCTAACCCTAACCCTAGCCCGAACCCTAACCCTAACCCTTCCCCGAAGCCTGACCCTCAGCCGTCCCCTAATCCTAACCCGTACGCTAACACTAACCCGCGCCCTCACACGTACGCTCCCCCTAAAGCGTTGTCGTACCCTCACCTGGACCCTAAACCGTCCCCGTCCCCTAACCCTAACCCTAACCCTAGCCCGAACCCTAACCCTAACCCTTCCCCGAAGCCTGACCCTCACCCGTCCCCTAATCCTAAGCCGTACGCTAACACTAACCCGCCCCCTCACACGTACGCTCCCCCTAAAGCGTTGTCGTACCCTCACCTGGACCCTAAACCGTCCCCGTCCCCTAACCCTAACCCTAGCCCGAACCCTAACCCTAACCCTTCCCCGAAGCCTGACCCTCACCCGTCCCCTAATAATAACCCGTGAGCTAACACTAACCCGCGCCCTCACACGTACGCTCCCCCTAAAGCGTTGTCGTACCCTCACCTGGACCCTAAACCGTCCCCGTCCCCTAACCCTAACCCTAGCCCGAACCCTAACCCTAACCCTTCCCCGAAGCCTGAACCTCAGCCGTCCCCTAATCCTAACCCGTACGCTAACACTAACCCGCGCCCTCACACGTACGCTCCCCCTAAAGCGTTGTCGTACCCTCACCTGGACCCTAAACCGTCCCCGTCCCCTAACCCTTACCCTAGCCCGAACCCTAACCCTAACCCTTCCCCGAAGCCTGACCCTCAGCCGTGCCCTAATACTAAACCGTACGCTAACACTAACCCGCGCCCTCACACGTACGCTCCCCCTAAAGCGTTGTCGTACCCTCACCTGGACCCTAAACCGTCCCCGTCCTCTAACCCTAACCCTAGCCCGAACCCTAACCTTAACCCTTCCCCGAAGCCTGACCCTCAGCCGTCCCCTAATCCTAACCCGTACGCTAACACTAACCCACGCCCTCACACGTACGCTCCCCCTAAAGCGTTGTCATACCCTCACCTGGACCCTAAACCGTCCCCATCCCCTAACCCTAACCCTAGCCCGAACCATAACCCTAACCCTTCCCCGAAGCCTGACCCTCAGCCGTCCCCTAATCCTAACCCGTACGCTAACACTAACCCGCGCCCTCACACGTAGGCTCCCCCTAAAGCGTTGTCGTACCCTCACCTGGACCCTAAACCGTCCCCGTCCCCTAACCCTAACGCTAGCCCGAACCCTAACCCTAACCCTTCCCCGAAGCCTGACCCTCACCCGGCCCCTAATCCTAACCCGTACGCTAACACTAACCCGCGCCCTCACACGTACGCTCCCCCTAAAGCGTTGTCGTACCCTCACCTGGACCCTAAACCGTCCCCGTCCCCTAACCCTAACCCTAGCCCGAACCCTAACCCTAACCCTTCCCCGAAGCCTGACCCTCAGCCGTCCCCTAATCCTAACCCGTACGCTAACACTAACCCGCGCCCTCACACGTACGCTCCCCCTAAAGCGTTATCGTACCCTCACCTGGACCCTAAACCGTCCCCGTCCCCTAACGCTAACCCTAGCCCGAACCCTAACCCTAACCCTTCCCCGAAGCCTGACCCTCAGCCGTCCCCTAATCCTAACCCGTACGCTAACACTAACCCGCGCCCTCACAGGTACGCTCCCCCTAAAGCGTTGTCGTACCCTCACCTGGACCCTAAACCGTCCCCGTCCCCTAACCCTAACCCTAGCCCGAACCCTAACCCTAACCCTGCCCCGAAGCCTGACCCTCACCCGTCCCCTAATCCTAACCCGTACGCTAACACTAACCCGCGCCCTCACACGTACGCTCCCCCTAAAGCGTTGTCGTACCCTCACCTGGACCCTAAACCGTCCCCGTCCCCTAACCCTAACCCTAGCCCGAACCCTAACCCTAAACCTTCCCCGAAGCCTGACCCTCACCCGTCCCCTAATCCTAAACCATACGATCACACTAAGCCGCGACCTCACACGTACGCTCCCCCTAAACCGTTGTCGTACACTCACCTGGACCCTAAAACGTGCCTGTCCCCTAACCCTAGCCCTAGCCCGAACCCTAACCCTAAGCCTTCCCCTCACCCGTCCCCTAATCCTAACCCATACGCTCACACTAACCCGCGCCATCACACGTACGCTCCCCCTAAGCCATTGTCGTACCCTCACCTGGACCCTAAAACGTCCCCATCCCCTAACCGTAACCCTAGCGCGAACACTAACCCTAACCCTTCCCCGAAGCCTTACCCTCACCCGTCCCCTAATCCTAACCCGTACGCTCACACTAACCTCCGCCCTCACACGTACGCTCCCCTTAAACCGTTGTCGTACACTCACCTGGACCCTAAACCGTCCCCGTCCCCTAACCCTAACCCTAGCTCGAACCCTAACCCTAACCCTAGCCCGAACCCTAACCCTAACCCTTCCCCGAAGCCTTACCCTCACCCGTCCCCTAATCCTAACCCGTACGCTCACACTAACCTGCGCCCTCGCACGAGCTCCCCATAAACCGTTTTCGTACTCTCAACTGGACCCTAAACCGTCCCCGTCCCCTAACCCTAACCCTAGCCCGAACCCTAACCCTTCCCCGAAGCCTTACACTCACCCGTCCCCTAATCCTAACCCGTACGCTCACACTAACCCGCGCCCTCACACGTAAGCTCCCCCTAAAACGTTGTCGTACCCTCACCTGGACCCTAAACTGTCCCCGTCCCCTAACCCTAACCCTAGCCCGAACCCTAACCCTAACCCTTCCCCGAAGCCTTACCCTCACCCGTCCCCAAATCCTAACCCGTACGCTCACACTAACTCGCTCCCTCACACGTACGCTCTCCCTAAACCGTTGTCGTAACATCACCTGGACCCTAAACATCCCCGTCCCCTAACCCTAACCCTAGCCCGAACCATAACCCTAAGCCTTCCCCGAAGCCTTACCCTCTCCCATCCCATAATCCTAATCCGTACGCTCACACTAACCCGCGCCCTCACACGTATGCTCCCCCTAAACCGTTGTCGTACCCTCACCTGGACACTAAACCGTCCCCATCCCCTATCCCTAACCCTAGCCCGAACCCTAACCCTAACCCTTCCCTGAAGCCTGACCGTCATCCGTCCCCTAATCCTAACCCGTACGCTCCCCCTAAACCGTTCTCATACCCTCACCTGGACCCTAGACCGTCCCGGTCCCCTAACCCTAACCCTAGCCCGAACCCTAACCCTAACCCTTCCCCGAAGCCGTACCCTCACCCATCCCCTAATCCTAACCCGTACGCTCACACTAACCCGCGCCCTCACACGTACGCTCCCCCTAAGCCGTTGTCATACCCTCAACTGGACCCTAAACAGTCCACGTCCCCTAACCCTAACCCTATCCCGATTCCTAACCCTAAGCCTTCCCTGAAGCCTTACCCTGACCCGTTCCCTAATCCTAACCCGTACGCTCACACTAACCCGCGCCCTCATACGTACACTCCCCCTAAACTGTTGTCATACCCTCACGTGGACCCTAAACCGTCCCCGTTCCCTAACCCGAACCCGAACCCTAACCCTAACCCTTCCCCGAAGCCTGACCCTCACCCATCCCCTAATCCTAACCTGTATGCTCACACTATCCCGCGCCCTCACACGTACGCTCCCCCTGAACCGTTGTCATACCCTCACATGGACCCTAAACTGTCCCGTTCCCTTAACCCTAACACTAGCCCGAACCGTAACCCTAACCCTTCCCCGAAGCCTTACCCTCACCCGTCCCCTAATCCTAACCCGTACGCTCACACTAACCCGCGCCCTCAAACGTATGCTCCGCCTAAACTGTTGTGGTACCCTCACCTGGACCCTAAACCGTCCCCATCTCCTAACCCTAACCCTCGCCCAAACCCTAACCCTAACCCTTCCCCGAAAGCTTACCCTCACCCGTCCCCTCATCCTAACCCGTACGCTCACACTACCCCGCGCCCTCACACATACGCTCCCCCTAAACCATTGTCGTACCCTCACCTGGACCCTAAACCGTCCCCGTCCCCTAACCCTAACCCTAGCCCGAACCCTAACCCTAACCCTTCCCCGAAGCCTTACCCTCACCCGTCCCCTAATTCTAACCCAGACGCTCACACTAACCCGCACCCTGACACGTACGCTCCCCCTAAACCGTTGTCGTACCCTCACCTGGACCCTAAACCGTCCGCATCCCCTAACCCTAACCCTAGCCCTAACACTAACCCTAACCCTTACCCAAAGCCTTACCCTAACCTGTCCCCTCATCCTAACCCGTACGCTAACACTAACCCGTACCCTAACCCGTATGCTAATTCTAAACTCTTATCGTACCCTAACATGTACCCTAAACCATTCACGTTCCCTATCCCCAAGCCGTTGTAGTACCCTAACCTCTACCCTAAACCATCCCAGTTCCCTAACCGTAAGCCGTAAGCCTAACCCTAAGCCTAACACTAACCCATACCCGAAGCCTTACACTAACCCATCCCTTAATCCTAACCCATACACTAACACTATCCCATACCCTAACCCTAAACCCTTGTTGTACCCTAACCTGTACTCTAAACCGTCCCTGTCCCCTAACCCTAACACTAACACTAAACCCACTTATAGGCCTATAGCTGAGGAAATTTACAATAACAAGACACAACCACCCCAAAGTTTAGGGCTGCTCTATTTACAAGGGCCTCGACTATGGTACAACTTAAATATCCTAGAAGGAGAAATAATGGATAAAGAAATTTTCGTACTTACGTACAATGGAATATCACTCAGCAATGAAGTCAATGTCATCAGGCCCGTAGCAGCATAATGAGTGGATTCAGGTACGATGATTCTAAGGAAATAAGTCACACAGAAAAAGAAACTTATGATAAGATATCACTTATAGAGGGAATGTAAACTTGGATACACATGAACAGAATTACAAAACAGAACAGAGTCCCACATTTCGAAAACCAACTTATACTTGGGAAAGGTGAGTTGGGGTGCTGTGTAAAACCAGAGGTTGAAATTAGCACAGATACCATTCCATAAGCCAAATATGTAACAGACAAGACCTACACCTTGCTCAAAGAATTAGTTTCAAAACGGCATATTCACCGCAGAGGAATATATCGGACAATAAGAATATTAAAACGTATGTATTTATATGTCTCCGTAAGAGAATGTAGTGTGTGTAGAGCAGCATACACAGCCGGTAAAATCAGCTAAACCCCATTATAAGAATAAATTTCAAAAACAAAACACAAAGCCAGTGAAGGAGAGAAAACTCTTAAATAATCGTTCAGGGCTTGTGATGAAACTTGGATTTACCACTTCTACACCCACAGCTGGGTGAGACATAAGGCAGGACATTTGGGGCTGAGAGGATTGGTGAGGTTCGGTGAGCAAATGCAGCCCCTTTGAAGTAATACTGCATGCTACCCATTCCATGGGTCCCAACTCTCCAGGTTTAAGGGATTCTTCCTACAGCTAAAACATGCATGGGAAACCCAGAGGATGCTCCACCGTGTGATCGGGCAACGTTTCTAAAACGCATCTCACTCTTTGTACCTTGGTACACGGATTCACCATTCCAGCCGCTTTACTAAAAATCTCCCCACGTGGAGAGTCACTGCCTTTAACCTCCTGTTTGGCACAGTTTGCAATTTCTGCGGAGGATGAAAGGGAATAGGGAGAACCAATGAGAGACTAGCTGTAGGTGTTTGGACAGTCACATTTTACTCTAATTTCCCACCAGGAAGAAGAATTAACAAAAGGCTCAGCGTGCCGTGACAAAACGAGAAGAGGGCCTGACGCAATCCTGCGGTTTTGCACCCAGCTCACAAAAAAGCGAGTTGAAAAAAGGAGCTCCGGGTCACTGCAATTCACAAACCTGCAGAGTTATACAGGACAGCTATCGTCCAAAAATATATTGAGGTAAGGCTACGAAGAGGACTTGAAAGCACGGCAAAATTGCAGGAAATAGATTTCAGGAGGTAGATTGAAACTGCATTTAAAGTATATGAAAAGCGGCAGAGCTTCGACAATGATGCACTTGGCCGAAAAGTACGTATGCTTTTTTTGCTGAATACATGCAGGAAAAAAGCATATGCACTTTTTGTCGAAATAAGCAAGCCTGCAATGGAGATCTGCACTACAATGAAGTCTCACTTTCCATCGGTCAAAAGGGCCATCTAAAAAAAGTGTAAAAACCAGAAAGGCAGGACAGGCCCTGGAGAACAGGGGGCCTTGTTATGCTGATGGGCGGGATGTAAATTGCCAACAGCCACTCTGGAGAAGTGTATGGTGTTTCCTGAAACATCTAAAAAACAAAGCTACAGAGCCTAGGGCGCTTCCACTTATGGCCCTATAGCTTAGGAAATTTAAAATCAACAAGACACAGCCACCCCAAAGTTTAGGGCTGCTGTGTTTACAAGAACATCGACTACGGTACAACTTAAATATCCCAGAAAGTGAAAAATGGATAAAGAAGTTGTGGTACTTACGTACAATGCAATATCACTCAGCAATGAAATCTATGTCATCAGGCCCGTAGCAGCATAATGAGTGGATTCAGGTACGATGATTCTAAGGAAATAAGTCACACAGAAAAATAAACTTATCATAAGATATCACTTATACAGGGAATGGAAACTTGGCTACACATGAACTGAATTACAAAACAGAACAGAGACTCACATTTAGAAAACAAACTTATGCTTGCTTAAGGGGAAAGGTGAGTTGGGATACTGCATAAATCCAGAGATTGAAATTAGCACAGATACCGTTCCATAAACCAAATATGTAATAGAAAAGACCTACTGCTTACTCAATGAAGTGGACTCAACACCCCCTATTCACCGCAGAGTAATATATCTGACTAGTAAGAATCTTAAAACCTATGTATCTATGTGTCTCCATAAGAGAATCAAGTGTGTGTAGAGAGGCATAAACACAGCAGTGGAAATCAGCTAAACCCCATTATAAAAATAAATTTCAAAAACAAAACACAAAGACAGTGAAAGACAGAGAAATTCTTAAATAATTCGTTCAGGGCTTGTGATGAAACCTGGATTTACCACATCTACACCCACAGCTGGGTGAGACATAAGGCAGGACACTTGGGGATGAGAGAATTGGTGAGGTTCGGTGAGCAAATGCAGCCCCTTTGAAGTAACACTGCATGTTACCCATTCCATGGGTCCCAACTCTCCAGGTTTAAGGGATTCTTCCTAAAGCTAAAACATGTATGGGAAACCCAGAGAATGGTACACCATGTGATCGGGAAACGTTTCTAAAACGCATCCCACTTTTCGTCACCTTGTACTCGGGTTCGCCATTCCAGACGTTTTACTAACAATCTCCCCACTTGGCGCGTCAGTGCCTTTAACCTCCTGTTTGGCACAGTTTGCAATTTCTGCGGAGGATGAACAGGAATAGGGAGAACCAATGAGAGACTAGCTGTAGTTGTTTGGACGGGCACATATCACTTTAATTTCCCATCAGGAAGAAGAATGAACCAAAGGCTCAGCGTGCCGTGCTGGAACCAGAATAGGGCCTGAAGCAATCCTGCAGGTTTGCACCCAGCTCAAAAGAAAGCGAGTTTGAAAAAGGAGCTCAGGGGCACTGTAATTCACAAACCTGCACAGTTATAAGTGACAGCTATCGTCCAAAACTATATTGAGGTAAGGCTACGAAGAGGACTTGAAAGCAAGGAAGAATTGCAGGAAACTGATTTCAAGAGGTAGATTGGAGTTGCCTTTAAAGCATAAGAAAAGTGGCAGAACTTTGACAATGATGCACTTGGCCAAAAAGGGCGTATGCGTTTTTTTCCTGAATATATCAGGAAAAAACGCATACGTGCTTTTTCTTCAACCAAGCAAGCGGGCAATGGAAATCTGCACTAAACTGAAGTCTCACTTCCCACCGGTAAAATGGGCATCTGAAAAAAGTGTAAAATCCAGAAAGGCAGGACAGGCCATGGAGAACTGGGAGCCTTGTTATGCTGATGGGGGGGATGTAAATTGCCAGCAGCCACTGTGGAGAAGTGTATGGTGTTTCCTGAAACCTCTAAAAAACAAAGCTACAGAGACTCAGGCACTTCCACCTATGGCCCTATACCTTAGGAAAATTAAAATCAACAAGACGCAGCCACCCCAAAGTTTAGGGCTGCTGTGTTTACAAGAACCTCGACAACGGTACAACTTAAATATCCCAGAAAGAGAAAAATAGATAAAGATGTTGTGGTACTTACGTACAATGGAATGTCTCTCAGCAATGAAATCAATGTCATCAGGCCCGTAGCAGCATAATGAGTGGATTCAGGTACGATGATTCTGAGTGAAATATGTCACACAGAGAAAGAAACTAGTCATAAGATATCACTTATAGAGGGAATGTAAACTTGGCCACACATGAACTGAATTACAAAACAGAACAGTCTCACATTTAGAAAACAAACTTTTGCTTGCTTAAGGGGAAAGGTGAGTTGGGGTGCTGCATAAAACCAGAGATTGAAATGAGCACAGATACCGTTCCATAAGCGAGTAATAGACAAGATATACTCCTTGCTCAACGAAGCGGACTCAACACCCCATATTCAACGCAGAGGAATATGTCTGACTAGTAAGAATCTTAAAACGTATGTATTTGTAGGTCTCCGTAAGAGGATCAAGTGTGCATAGAGCGACATAAACACAGCAGTGAAAATCAGCTAAACCCCATTATAAAAATGAATTTCAAAAACAAAACACAAAGACAGTGAAAGAGAGAGAAATTCTTAAATAATTCGTTCAGGGCTTGTGATGAAACCTGGATTTACCACATCTACAACCACAGCTGGGTGCGACATAAGGCTGGACACTTGGGGCTGAGAGGATTGGTGAGGTTCGGTGAGCAAATGCAGACCGTTTTAAGTAGTACTGCGTGTTACCCATTCCATGGGTCCCAACTCTCCAGGTTTAAGGGATTCTTCCTACAGCTAAAACATGCGTGGGAAACCCAGAGGATGGTCCACAGTGTGATCGGGCAAGGTTTCTAAAACACATCTCATTATTCGTCCTCTGGTACTCGGGTTCGCCATTCCAGACGCTTTACTAACAATCTCCCCACTTGGAGAGTCAGTGCCTTTAACCTCCTGTTTGGCACACTCTGCAATTTCTGCGGAGGATGAACGGCAATAGGGAGAACCAATGAGAGACTTGCTGTAGGTGTTTGGAAGGGCACATTTCACTCTAATTTCCCACCAGGATGTAGAATTAACCGAAGACTCAGCGTGCCGCACCGGAACCAGAATATAGCCTGAAGCAATCCTTTTGATTTGCGGCCATCTCACAAAAAGCGAGCTGAAAAAAGGAGCTCAGGGGCACTGCAATTCATAAAAACTGCAGAGTTATAAAGGACAACTATCGTCCAAAAATATATTGAGGTAAGGCTGCGAAGAGGACTTGAAAACAAGGCACAATTGCAGGAAACAGATTTCAGGAGGTAGACTGGAATTGCATTTAAAGCATATGAAAAGCGGCTGATCTTCGGCAATGATGCACTTGGCCAAAAAGGGCGTATGCGTTTTTTCCTGAATATATTCAGGTTGGCCCTTTTTGGCCAACCAAGCAAGCGTGCAATGGAAATCCGCACTACAATGAAGTCTCACTTCCCACCGGTCAAAAGGGCCATCCGAAAAAAGTGTAAAAACCAGAAAGGCAGGACAGGCCATAGAGAACAGGGAGCCATGTCATGCTGATGGGCAGGATGTAAATTGCCAACAGCCACTCTGGAGAAGTGTATGGTGTTTCCTGAAACATCTAAAAAACAAAGCTACAGAGCCTAGGGCACTTTCTCTCATGGCCCTATAGCTTGGGAAAACTAAAAATCAACAAGACACAGCCAGCCCAAAGTTTAGGGCTGCTGTGTTTACAAAAACCTCGACTACTGTACAACTTAAATATCCCTGAAAGAGAAAAATGGATAAAGAAATTGTGGTACTTACGTACAATGAAATATAACTCAGCCATGAAATCAATGTCATCATGTCCATAGCAGCATAATCAGTGGATTTTCGTACGATGATTCTAAGTGAAAGAAGTCCCACAGAAAAAGGAACTTGTTTTAACATATCACTTATAGAGGGAATGTAAACATGGTTACACATGATCTGAATTACAAGACAGAACAGAGTCTCACATTGAGAAAACAACTTATGCCTGCTTAAGGGGACAGGTGAGTTGGGGTGATGCAGAAAACCAGAGTTTGAAATTAGCTCAGATACGGTTCCTTAAACCAAATATGTAATAGACAAGACCTACTCCTTGCTCAACGAACTGGATTCAACACCCCCTATTCACCACAGAAGAATATATCTGACTAGTAAGAATCTTAAAACCTATGTATTCATATGTCTTCGTAAGGGAATCAAGGGTGTGTAGAACGGCATAAACACAGCAGTGAAAATCAGCTAAACCCCATTACAAAAATAATTTCAAAAACAAAACACAGGGACTTCCCTGGTGGCGCAGTGGTTGAGAGTCCGCCTGCCAATGTGGGGAATGCACGTTCGTGCCCCAGTCCGGGAAGATCCCACGTGCCGCGGAACGGCTGGGTCCATGAGCCATGGCCTCTGGGCCTGCGCGTCCGGAGCCTGTGCCCCACAACGGGAGAGGCTGCAACAGTGAGAGGCCTGTGTACCGCAAAAAAAAAAAAGACAAAACACCAGGACTGCAAAAGACAGAGAAATTCTTACAAAATTCGTTCAGGGGTTGTGATGCAACCTGGATTGACCACATCTAGAGCCACCGCCAGGTGAGACATAAGGCTGGACACTTGGGGCTGAGAGGACTGGTGCGGCTGGGTGAGCGAATGCAGACCCTTTAAAGTAATACTGCGTGCTACCCATTCCATGGGTCTCAACTCTCCAGGTTTAAGGGAATCTTCCGACAGCTAAAACATACATGGGAAAGCCAGAGGATGGTCCACTGTGTGATTGGGAAAGGTTTCTAAAATGCATGTCATTTTTCCTCTCCTGGTCCTCGTGTTCACCATTCCAACCTCTTTACTAACAACCTCGCCACTTGGAGAGTCAGCGCCTTTAACTTTCTATTTCTCACAGTGTGCAAGTTGTGCGGAGGATGAAAGGAAACAGGGGGAGCAAATGAGAGATTCGGTGTAGGTGTTTGGTCGGGCACATTTCACTCTAATTTCCCATCAGGAAGAAGAATTAACCAAAGGCTTAGCCTGCCACCCCAGAACTAGAATAGGGCCTGAAGCAATCCTGCAGTTTTGTGGCCAGCTCACAGGAAAGGGAGTTGAAAAATGGAGCTCAGGGGCACTGCAGTTCACAAACCTGCAGAGTCATAAACGACAACTATCGGTTAAAAATATATTGAGTTAAGGCAAAGAGGATTCGAAAGCAAGGCAGAATTGCAGGAAACTGATTTCGAGAGGTCGATTGGAGTCGCCTTTAAATCACATGAAAAGCAGCAGAACTTCGACGATGATGCAGTTGGCCA